>NC_057798.1:580691045-580698158 GCF_018294505.1 Triticum aestivum
GCTGCGGGATTGGGCGCGGGGGCGGCAACGATGACGTGGCGGCCTGGGATTGGACGAAGCGACGTGTCCGGTGGACATGTCCGGCGCGGATGGACATGTTCGGCGGCGCGGTGGAGAAGGGGCTAGGGTTCATCTGCGAATTCATCCGCAAAATTCGGGGGAGGGGCTAGTTTTATAGGTAGAGGGAGCTAGGAGAGTCCAAATGAGGAGCGGTTTTCGCCCACACGATCGTGATCGAACGACCAAGAGCATGGAGGGGAGTTAGATGGGTTTTGGGCCACTTTGGAAGGGGTGTTGGGCTGCAAAGAGAAGGAGGCTTTACGGTTACCCGGTTAACCGTTGGAGTACCAAAGGAACTCCAAATGGCACGAAACTTGACAGGCGGTCTACCGGTGCTATACCAAGGCCACTTGGCAAGCCTCGGGCCATTCCGAGAAAGTTTAACACCCACTCACAACAGGAGACGAAAAGGGGAACGCTGGAGGGCATAGGAGCGCCGGATTGCAAAACGGACAACGGGGAAAATGCTCAGATGCATGAGACGAACACGTATGCAAAATGAAATGCACATGATGACATGACAAAATGCAACACGCAAGCAAATGACATGGCAATGACGGCGAATAACTGGCAGACACCTGGCGCATCGAATCCGGGGCATTACAACACTCCTCCACTAACAAGAGATCTCGTCCCGAGATCTTAGGACCGAGACGGAAGAGAAAAGGGATGAGGTGAAGCAAGAACTGAAGTGAAGAAGCAAAGAATCGAGAGCACTCGAGAATAAGAGGAGAACGACGAGAATGACGAGAATCGAAAACTCACGGAATCAGATGGACTATGAAACAACTCCGATTAGAACGAGATAAGAAACGAATAAGACTGAAAGGATTTAGACAACACTCCAGTTGAACAAGGGAAGAATAGAACATGAGATAGAGAGGATGGAATGATACTTGACGAGAGGAACAACACAAAACCTCCGGTAAGAATTGAAAGAGTGGAATGAAAAGAACTTAGAAGGAAGGATTGAACGGATTTGAATATCTGAGAAGAACGAAGAAATGCAAAACTCCACTTCACAAGAAAATGAAGAATTATTTGCGCTTCAAGACGCGAGAAGAAAAGATACTTGAGCTCCTTGAACAAGAATCTTGATGAACACTTGAAGAATGAATTAAATCATGAAGAACCACCGTGAAGAACTCCGGTGATGAAAGAATGATGAGATAGAATGAAGGAAGAAAGAATAAGATGAGCCTTGCGATGATTTAGATGGAGGTTCCGACGAAATGACCGAGGAAATTTGAACTCCGGAAAAGAAAAGATGAAAACACTTGGAACTAGAATTTATTCATCACGAACAAACTCCGAAGGAAAGGATTACTCTCTTGGATGAAATAAGAATAAGATTTATTGTATGCTTATCCTTCATCAAATTAAATTGATGACAAGCAATGGATTTCGCATCTTACTTATTCTTCTTGAAAAAGGATTGAGAAGGGATAGCACAAAACCACGGGTAGGATTGGAAAGAATGAATGAATTAATATGATAAACAAGGAAAAAGAATCTTGAACGAACCATCATAAGAAATCAAAATGACTGACGAAAGAGAATGAATTACCGGGAAGAATTAGAAGAATCGATATGCTTGAGGGAATTTAGATGCAAAATAACAAAGAGATCATGAGATGATTAAAGAACACTTGAACGAAGCACCGGGATAAATGGATAACGGTAACTGAAATGATGGCCTCCAGTGAAACGAAAAGAAATCAACTCTTGAAATACTCCGGATGGGTAAGAAAAGAATATCTGACAAACTGAAATGATTCGAGATGGATAACAAGAAGCTAGAGCCACGGAACTTCGGGAGAAGAGACAAGATTTAGAGGAAAGACTCTTCTTCGATCTTCAAATGACGGCGAGAAAACACCACCAAAATTACTGAGATACTCCGGTATGATGACAAGCGAAGAGGTTGAGCCAGCAATGAAAAGAATTTGAACGAGATCTAGGAGAAAGCATGTGACTGATGAAATCCATTCTTACGTCACTCTTGAAAAGAATTTAGGAATAACTCCGGGGGAATTAGAAGAGTCAGGTAAGATCCTGGAAAAAGACCTGTGGGTTAGGGCCCACTGAAGAGATAACACCGTCGGAAAGGATGAAGAACAGATAGATGATGCACCGGAACGATTGAAATATTTGAATGAGGTGATAACCTCGAATTAATTGGAACACAGACGGATCTCCTGAGATGTCTTGAATACTCCGGAAGGATAAACTGGCAAGAGGCGAACGAGCAGGGAAAACACTTGAACCAAGGAAAAGAATGTGATTAACCCGAAAAAACTTGAATTCAGTGCACCGGAAAAGAAAGGGATGAAGAATGACGAACGAGACGAGAATTCACCGGTTAGAATAATTGATGAAATACTGAAGAGACTCCACACGAATGGAATTTGATGGTCGAAAAAGAGCCAGACTCCGGGAAGAAAAGGGTGGGAGGGCGGGAAAACAAAATCATCTTGGAAGGGGAAATCGACGAATAACTAGAGAGAAAACACCGGTTGAAATCATTGAGGAAAGAAAGCAAAGGCTTCGCACGAGTAGGATGGATACTCGATTATGGATTCCGGTTTCAAGAAGAAGAGGGGTGGGCAGGTGGGAAAAGAAAACAACTGAGGATTGAGCTCAAAGATGAAGAGAGTCGAGTCAACTTGACGAGAAAAGCACCGGATCAAAAGAGCTGAGAACCAACGATCGAAAAACCAACTGCGTGATCCTAAAGAAAAATTTGAAAGGGAAGAGGAGTAATTCAAAACACCTACGTCAAGATTCCTTACCAGAGCGACGAAGGGACTGAGGAGTAAAAAGAATTCCTACTCTCCGATATAACTAGACTCCGAAAACAGTTTACTTCTAGACTCAACAACGGCCAAACTACATGATCAATCAAGGGGGGCTCCTAGGGTCGGTCGAGGCTCTGATACCAACTTGTCACGCCCAATATGCGACCCTATCCAAAAGGAACTCGAAGGTCCCACCAAGGATAGACCCGCATATTGAAACACTTTTGCAAGGTGGATATCATTACATCAACATTACATAATAGATGGGGATACATACATAAGGCATACAATGCCACATGAATACAACATCACAATACATAAGAGCAACATCCGACTACGGATGAAACATAAACAGAAACTCAAACGACATCCACCCTGCTAGCCCAGGCTGCCGACCTGGAACCTATCCCCTGATCGAAGAAGAAGCAGAAGAAGAACTCCAAGACAAGCAAACATCGCTCTCGCGTCATGATCATCGCAAAACCTGTACCTGCAACTGTTGTTGTAGTAATCTGTGAGCCACGAGGACTCAGCAATCCCATTACCATGGGTATCAAGACTAGCAAAGCTTAATGGAAAGGAAGGGGTAAAGTGGTGAGGCTGCAGCAGCGACTAAGCATATATGGTGGCTAAACATACGCAAATAAGAGCGAGAAGAGAGCAAGCAGAACGGTCATGAAGCTAGCAATGATCAAGAAGTGATCCTGAACTCCTACTTACGTCAAACATAACCCAGAAACCGTGTTCACTTCCCGTACTCCGCCGAAAAGAGACCATCACGGCTACACACACGGTTGATGCGTTTTAATTCGGATCTGGTGTCAAGTTATCTACAACCGGACATTAACAAATTCCCATCTGCCTATAACCGCAGGCACGGCTTTCGAAAGATTATACCCTGCAGGGGTGTCCCAACTTAGCCCATGACAAGCTCTCGTGATCAACGAAGGAATAGACCTTCTCCCAGGAAGACCCGATCAGACTCGGAATCCCGGTTTACAAGACATTTCGACAATGGTACAACAAGACCAGCAAAGCCGCCCGATGCGCCGACAATCCCGATAGGAGCTGCACATATCTCGTTCTCAGGGCAACACCGGATAAGCTAAGCGTACAGGTGCCGACGTAACCCAAGTTGCCAAGGGATGGTCCCGCACGGTGCTCTAGTTTGGACCAACACTTAGACAAGCATTGGCCCGGGGGGGCTGTAATGTAGATGACCCTCGAGAGCGCGACTCCCAAGGGAAAAAGGGCTAGGTGAGGCAAATGTAAAACCAAGGTTGGGCCTTGTTGGAGGAGTTTTATTCAAAGCGAACTATCAAGGGGTCCCATAAATCACCCGACCGCGTAAGGAACGCAAAATCCGGGAACATAACACCGGTATGATGGAAACTAGGGCGGCAAGAGTGGAACAAAACACCAGGCATAAGACCGAGTCTTCCACCCTTTACCAAGTATATAGATGCATTAATAATATAAGAGATATTGTGATATCCCGACATAAATCCTGTCCACCATGGAGAAATCTTCAACTTCACCTGCAACTAGCAACGCTATAAGAGGGGCTGAGCAAAAGCGGTAACATAGCCAAACAACGGTTTGCGTAGGAAAGATGTCAAAGGTTAGAGGTTCATGGCAATACGGGAGGCTTGATGAGCAAAAGATAGGTAACGCAGCATAGCGATAGAACGAAGCAACTAGCATAGCAATGATAGTAATGAGGTCCAGGGTAGCGGTCATCTTGCCTGAAATCCCGCAAGGAAGAAGAAAGAATCCATGAAGAAGACGAACGGATGAAGCCGAACCAAGCATAGACGAACGAATCCTCACGATCGCAACGAAACAGGAACTATCGAAAAGAAGCACACAACATAGTAAACACACCACACATGAACATGACATGATGCACGACAAGCATGATGCATGACAAATCTAGATGAAGCTACTTATGGCAAGAGATGATGCAAACAAGAGCAACACATCAAGGCAAGTTTAAATGAGACCGGGAGCAACATATAACAATTCCGGTAAGTCCTCATATGCATATTTTGAAGTTGGTCCAGATCTGAATAAACCTTATGTTCAAGTTGCTAAACAGCAATTTAAGATGCACAAGGATGATCTACACGAGATTCTAGTCAAGTTACATATAAAGTTCATTTAGTTCGGAGTTACGGCCTAGAAGATATGAGCAAAACAAGTTAAACATGGCATTGATGCAAAATGCATACAAACATCAACCAAACACATCAAAACAAGGATGCAATATGATAATATGAAACTACATGCAATTCTAAGCAAGTTTCATATAGACCACACTCAAAACGGAGCAACGGTTCAACACACACACATTAAACAAGTTTAAAGGACAAGATGTCCAAAACAGCAACTAGGCATATTGCAAGCACCAAAACAATATGCTACAGGACCTCAACAAGAAAACAAAAGGCATGGGCATGATGTACAGGTAAAGCATTACAAAACATGAACACTGAGCTATCTCGAGGAATCACTAGAACATGCTCAAACACACATGGTAAGATTGCAAGTAATAACAATTTCAGACTTTACAGAAAATGACATCACGATGCAATGTTTAGAGCTATCAAACAACATGTTACAGGAACTTATCATGGCAAAAAAAGGCATGTCATGATTCTAATCAAAGCATAGATCAAAAGTTCCTTACTGACCATAAGCCAAAAATGATCAGAAAATATGATGGCACCCATGTAAACATGACAAGTTATATTACAGATTCATACATGGCAGGAACATAATTATGAAGGCATGTAGATGAGCTTGTACCACTCACCACAGAGCAAAACATGGCATGGCAAGGCACCCAACAGTAAGAATACATGTTTGTGAAGCTAAGCATGGCAATAGCAAGTTCATAGGATGCATGGATCACTAGCAAAACACATGGTACCAACAGAACTTAATGTTAACAGGCTGACAGCAACATTATGAAGCAACTTTGGAGCAAGATGTGAACAAGCTACAACAACCAATAAATGCAACCAGGGGCATGGATGGATTGAGGATGACATGTAGATCAAAACATGTTTATAGAACATCTCCATATTATGCATAGAATGATTAGTAGCAACATGTTTATATAGCATCACGAAATAACAGATTCAGCCTAGCAAAACAGCAACATCATGTACCCTACTTAACAAGCTCGATTCACTCACCACAAGTCATTGCATGACAATATGAGCATAGCATCATCAAGAAGACATGTTTATGTAACAAACCAAGTCAAGAACAAGTCCATAGCATGCAAGGATCAACTACAACAACCTTGGCCAAATTGAATAACATGTAAACAATCTGCCAGGAAACATTTTGAAGCAAAAGTAGAGCACTCAAATGACATGCTAGACTACTCCATAATTACAACAAAGGGCATGAATGGATAGAGCATAACCATATGTTCAAAACACCCTTACTGAAGTATCTCTAAATATGCATGGATCTCTCTGTAGCATCAAGTTTACATGGCATCAAAATAACAGCAGAACAGGGACTAAAATCAGCAACATCACGATGCCTAGTTTGCATGCTTGTGCTAGTCACCACATTGATCAAAAAAATACATGGTAAGCACCTATTTAAAGAAGACATAGCATATATCAAAACACATGTAGACATCAACCTCATAGGATGCACACATCAATCATGGCAAAAAATGACAAATGAGCTCGTTCTGTTAAGAAACAACAGATAACATTATGAAGCACTCTTACAACGATGATTCAGGCATCAAGATGACCTCAAATGAATATTATGCAATGGAATGAAATGATGTACTCATTGGGGCGAATAATTTGACATATTACACGCACAAAACGGAGCTACAGATGCAGAGATACGGCATGACGAACATGGCATGAAAATTACTCAGATTCGGGGACTTAGAAGAAAATCACCTCCGCGAAAAGTCAAGCGGGATGAGTTGGTTCCGGGACGGAGAGATCCGGGATGGGGAGGCCGTTTGGATCGGCGGGCTGGTGGATCTGGTCCAGCCCGGCCGGATCCGGGACGAGGCAACTCCGGCGACGGCGGGCGGCGACCGGCGACGACGGGACGACGGGGTTCCGGCGCGGGACAACTCCGGCGGGGTCCCGCGAGGCGGCAACGAAGAGGAGGCGAGGAGGCGCGCTGGCGGCGGGGCTCTGGCACGGTCGAGCGGCCGGCGAAGCTGCGATCGTCGGCGAGGCGACAACGGCAGAGCTTGGCGGCGAGG
>NC_057798.1:580698678-580733097 GCF_018294505.1 Triticum aestivum
AGAGGGAGGGCGCGGGCGAGGTGGCGCTGCGGGATTGGGCGCAGGGGCGGCGACGATGACGTGGCGGCCTGGGATTGGACGAAGCGACGTGTCCGGTGGACATGTCCGGCGCGGATGGACATGTTCGGCGGCGCGGTGGAGAAGGGGCTAGGGTTCATCTGCGAATTCATCCGCAAAATTCGGGGGAGGGGCTAGTTTTATAGGTAGAGGGAGCTAGGAGAGTCCAAATGAGGAGCGGTTTTCGCCCACACGATCGTGATCGAATGACCGAGAGCATGGAGAGGAGTTAAATGGGTTTTGGGCCACTTTGGAAGGGGTGTTGGGCTGCAAAGAGAAGGAGGCTTTACGGTTACCCGGTTAACCGTTGGAGTACCAAACGAACTCCAAACTGCACGAAACTTGACAGGCGGTCTACCGGTGCTATACCAAGACCACTTGGCAAGCCTCGGGCCATTCCGAGAAAGTTTAACACCCACTCACAACAGGAGACGAAAAGGGGAACGCCGGAGGGCATAGGAGTGCCGGATTGCAAAACGGACAACGGGGAAAATGCTCAGATGCATGAGACGAACACGTATGCAAAATGAAATGCACATGATGACATGACAAAATGCAACACACAAGCAAATGACATGGCAATGACAGCGAATAACTGGCAGACACCTGGCGCATCGAATCCGGGGCGTTACAACTTGGTTATTCCAGGATTGCCTGATTGTTTTTGGACCGCCACCCAGGCTCAAAGAGATCATAAGATTGTTCATGCTAGAAACTTTCGTGTGCAGCCACATGCTATTATGGGCTCTAGCATAGTTGATTAAGTCGTGCGAACTCTTACAGAGGTAGACTAGCAGATGTAGGGGATGTAAGTGGTACGGTCTACCCAATCGTAAGGTGCTAGCGCTTCTGATAGACTATGTCTCGGTCATCCGTTTCTCAAACACCATGCAGTGCGAGAAAACAAACGGAGGCAATCGAGTCTTGTGAGGAAAAGTGCGCAACCTCTACAGAGTGTACAAACTAATCATGATTAGTCATGTCCCTGGTTATGGACGTTTTGAGTATCTAGTACTTGGATTATCATGTGAATCTCATCATGTTACTTTAATTAATATTGTTGGGTTTTAATGATGATGCTTAATTGGGATTGAGAATGCTGTCAACCATTCTCAGTGTTTAACAACCACCATGATAGTTAAATAAAATTTATTCCTTTGCAGTAGGGAAAAACTAGCTTTATGCAAAACTGTAACCATTGAGCTTTTCCACCAGCCATACATGCATGTAGAATATCCATGTCATTTCATTACTCTCTATGTGTTACATTGCCAGCATATTCCATGTGCTGACCCGTTTTTGTCTGCAACGTTCATGTTGCAGACTTTTTAGACGATGAGTAAGATGCCTTAGGATCGTGGTCCTATACTCAGTGATGCCGTTGGAGTTGATGGACTCACTTATCTTCCAAGCCTTCCGTTGTTATCGTTATTAGATGGACTTAAGCCATACTTATTGTAATAAGCTCTCTTTTGAGCCATTCGATGTAATAAGTGTGTGATTGCCACTCTGTTATAAATCTTTCAAGTACTGTGCATGTCAGCATTACTGATCCAATGATGACACTGATGCACAGAGATCAGACTGTTTGAGGTCTGGTCGCTACAGCATCCTTTGTTCCCTTTCTTTTGGTTGTTTGAATCATTTGATTCCACTTTGTTTCCATCACAGAGAAAAATTACCACCAATTAAATCGACCCGTGGTGATAATATATGTGATCAATTTATGTTTGTCATCTTCGTGTTCTTGCACGATTAACATCCATCATCTGTTTTTGGAATAAAGAAATGTAACTACTCTATATATACTTTTCTGTCAGTTAGTCTAATTGTTTAGCATCTGTTGCAATGAGTGACAGAGTTTTCTATTTAATTAAATAGCTAACTTTTTTTCCTGATAGACTGCAATGTTATCTCTGCTGAGATTATTTGAGCAAATTGTTTCTTGTTATCCAAAAAAGATTGCCACCATGGCTATACAGTAATAAAATGAATTTATTCATTATTGCAGAGAGAACTGTCCAACACTACTTTCTTGTCAATTTTTGCATGTCCAACCTTCTCAGAAGATGGCATTAGGCAGTTTACTTTCTGATGGAGACCACTTCTGATGCTACCTAGATTGGCCGATCTACTTTTTTCATCAGCGACACTACTATCCATTTCATGAGGAAGCACTCGGCATATCTGCTATAGGATCACAATGTTTAGCCTGGCTTCTATCTTGTATCTGGTATGTAATACCTTCTTCATTGGTGCAAAACTGCAAATTTATCCGAATTGTGCTGCTAAAACAAAGTTCTTAATATGAGTTACCTATAATCATCAGGCGCTGCTTATATAATTTTTTTGATAGTAAGATTCATGGCACAGAATAGATCTAATACTTCTGCCTGGAAAAGAAGCAATAGAGAAAATTAATTTGCTATATTTGAAAGCACAACCCGGTATTTTAGTGTTTAGTGAATTGATAGCATCATCACAAACACCATACAAACAGAGGAATTTTGTCTAGTTAGCTAATAACAACATACATGAACAGATACACCGGGTGAAGTATGTGTGCATCACCCATCTGTGTAATACTAATTGCAAGTACCAAAATAAATTATCTTAGTTTTGTACAAGAAAGCCCAACTGATGAAGCTAGCATAACTTCCAAAAGTCATTCTTGACAGGAACTCCCGTACTAGTAACCTGAAAAAAAGAAAATGAAAAAAGATTAGTAAAATTCAGAAACAAACAAATAAGCAAAAGAGAAGTTTTCTTGAACCAGATTTTTTCTTCTAATTACCAACAGAGAATTGATTATGTCCTTGTTAAACCCAACTGGTGAAGCAAGCATAACTTCCAAAAGCCAGTCTTGGCAGGAACTCCTGAATCACTAACCTGAAAAAAGCATATTCATATAGAGATGAGAGCTGAAAAAAGCTCATCCACGGGTTGAACACTCGAGACTTCAGTTGTGCCTAACTATAAATAATAAATTGTGGTTGCTACATATAGGAGTGTTTCCTTCTATTTGTTTTCACATCAAAATCACCTTCTTGCTCGTCGTCGCTAATTTAAAAATGGAAAAACCAAGATATAAGAGCAGTTACAGTAATCCACCTGATCTTGTCCACGGGATCAATTTTTGGGAAATGCAGATGCATCTCACGCCCAGAGATGAAGGTTCTCCTGACATTGTCATGATAGTACATGTCCCGGGCTCCCAGCAGCGGTATCCTATGATCTGTCCTCGTCAATGGTAATGGGGATAAAACATGGAAAGGCCTGTCAGTGGGAGGGGATGGCAAGGGCCAGCACGGTGCCCACTCTGCAGCCCTTGGCACCGGCCGTCGCCTTCCCTTCCGGTAGGCTGGCGATGGTTCCGTAAAGGAATGGAAGTGAATCGGCATGCGTTGTGTGCTGGAGCGGGGCTCCGCCACAACCTAGAAGGCGGCGACAGCCATGGAGTTGCTAGTTGCTACAGGTGGCCGGCTGCTGTGAGTGGCCTGGACCGGCGAGACGAAATCGAGGGTGCTCGCGGGAGAGGATGGGGAGAGGAAAACGAACTTGGTTGGGCCAGCGGGGACCGTTGGGTGTCATCGTCGTTGTGAATTCGGCCGCCGCCACGCCATATGGGCTCGATCCGGCCTCTGCGCCATGATTGGAGCGCCTGGCTAGGAGGAGGTGGGCGCAGAAGTGGAAGAGAGAGCTACGCCGGCCGGCGCCAGGAAGGGGATGCGGCCCAGCGGTGAGAGCTCCGGCGATGCATCGGCCATCAATGAAGTCGGGAACGATGGGTTTTGCGTCGCCGACAATCTGGGAGACGTGCGCAATGAACTCAAGGGGAGGGGACAAGAGCTTTTTATAAACGAACACGGCGGTGGAGCGGCGGCATGCTATTGAGCGGTGGGTGGTGGAGGTGGAGCAACCACGGGATGCTTCACGAGCCTTTGACAGAGAGGGACACGCGGAGAAAATTGAGAGGGAGAAACGGGAGTCTATTCAATAACCGCATCACCATAAATCGGCCCAGGCCAGTCAACACACACATGCAGGAAACAAATCCAAATCAAACAGACTGCCCCGGATCATTAGGAAATCGCTGAAGCCACCCCAAGTGCACACACAAAAATGTGAATCAGTTAATAAAATTTACATCAAAAATCTACAGTCACAATGAATTGGTACACCCCTGTAGCCTAAATTAATACACGTGTCGGCAGCCCACAGCTTCTCAAGTTGCTTTCACCCAAGTGGTGAAACATGAAGGCAAAAACTTGGTTAGATATAGTGGTTTTGGTATTATTGGGTGCGTTTGTTTCTAACTTTGGGTCCTCTCCTTCACCGCAGCCAGCCCGCCATGCCGCCAGAGATCAGCGAAAGATTAATAATATAATCATGTTCATAGTCGGATCAAGGTACTAGTAGTATTCTAATACATGTATGAGAACCACCATAGCTAATGAACCCGTCAAAGGTCTCTTCGTATCTATGAATTATTAATTTTTTGTTTCTTATTCTCCTCCTTGTTTCTTATTCAGTGCTAAGTCCAACTACGACAAAAATAATGGCGTGGATTGACGGACTCATACAAAGGCATGCAGTACGGGGCTGCCTATGAGAAAAAAGCCAAGAAAAAAAGTGAAACTGGGAAACGAATTATTGGGGCAGGATGCCTTAAGATTCGTGCGGACACATCCATTTGTTCACGAGGGTCTAATTTTTTTAAAGAAGTTTTCTCTAACAGTACAAACGCAAGCAAGCGCTCATACATGCGCGCATACACTCATCCCTATGAACGCACACATGCGCACCCTACTCTTATGAGCATCTTCGATAGACTAAGCCGGCATATCATCTTGAGATTTACGAAGTCATCGTAGGCGCTTCGTTGTTGATGAGAACGTCTCCCACTAAAAGAAGTTTAGAACCCGGCCTTGTATGTTAAATTCATCGACAAGTGAAGTATGTAATGGAATCAACTGCAGCAGAGTCCATGTAATGCCTGCTTCACTAACATAGTAGTGAAATTCACTGAGTGATGTTCAATTATTGTTTTTTTAGATCAATGTTCAATCATTTTTGAAACATGAAAATGAATACTGGGCTATACGTGAATCGAATCATGCATGTGATCAACCAGGCTGATTCACGTGTTTCAGACTTTCTTTCCCTTCGAATTCTACCTGTTAAGAGGGATCACAATGGCGAATTTGTGGCAGATTCGTGCATGTTTTCCCCTCCGAATATGACTCAGAGCTCACGGAGATGTGGGTGTGTCGACGTGCTACTACTACGGAAAACCCTATAGATTTTTTTTAAGAAAAAGAACCCTATAGATAGACTGGTAACAGTGGCGCGGGGTAAAGGGGCCGCGCTACTGCTACTTAGTAGTAGCGCGGGTTGAAGCCAAGCGATGTAGGTGGGCATTAACAACAGCGCTGTAAGTGCAACTAGTGCCACCCCTAGTTGGTTTTGGAGTATTGACGACAAAGTTGGTTGAGGGACTAATGCGTTTGTGAGAATTGCAGGGTAACGCAGGTAGTGTCCCTCATTGATTCGGTTTACCTACCGGAGATGACCCCTAAAAATGTATGAAGACATTGAAGACAATGGTGGTATGAGAAGATATTCATGTTGAAGACTATGACATGAGAAGACATTGCGTGAAGACTATGGAGCGCGAAGACTGTGTGGATTCGTTGCTTCCTTTTCTTCTTTGTTGAGTCATAGGAACCACCGTACTGTTAAGTGGGGTCCAAGTGAACTAAGTCAGAGTGACTGAAGTGATGCTCAACTCAAATCCTATGTCTTCGAGCAAAGACAATGAGAGCAAACCTTATCCAGAGCTGGATGAGTCACCTTTGCTTGTAGCCTAAGTAAAGTTGCCGCGTGCGTTTGAAATCTGACCGTTGGAACACGTGTCAGTTCCTTAGTGACCCAGGGTCATTTTGGACAAATCAGGTCGGGTTGCCTAGTGGCTATAAATAGCCCACCCCCTACACCATAAATTGGTGGCTGCTCAGAGTTAGTATACGACTTTTGTTGTTTGAGAGCAACCCACCTCGAAGCATTTGAGAGAGAGAAATCCTTGCGAGGACAAAGCCCAAACACCCAAAGCCAAAGAGTGTTAGGCATCACTGAAGTCTTTCTATCTGTGTGACCTGAAGACTTATTACACTTGAGGACTGTGTATCCTCCAGCCGGTTAGGCGTCGCGTTCTGAGCATCCAAGAGTCATTGTGGATTGCCGGGTGAACGAGTCTGTGAAGGTTTGGAAGACTACCTTGAAGACTTACCAGAGTGATTGGGCGAGGACTAAGTGACCTTAGCTCAAAGGGAATAAGGTGAAGACACAGTCTTCTGAGTTGAATCTCAGCCTCCCTAACCAGACGTACAGTTGTCACAGCAACTGGAACTGGTCCAACAAATCCTGTGTCTTCAACAAGTGACTGGTTCTATCTCTTCCCTCATTTACCTTGAGTTTGTCTTCGTGAAGTCGTTGCTTATCTGTCTTATCTGATTGACTTCATTGCTTGATTACTATTGTTGATTGGCTTCATACTATCTTCCATCCTGATCCTACTACCTAGCTGCTATTAGTCTTCGTACGTTAACGCTATTGCATACTTGACTATGGCTTGCTTGTTGTAGTTTATCTTCCGCTGCATATCAATTAGGTTATTTCTATTGTTTGTCTTCAAAACTTCCACGTTTTGAAGACTTTGATAAAAATCTCCTATTCACCACCCCCCCTCTAGTCGATAACTAGCACTTTCAATTGGTATCAGAGCAAGGTACTCCCTTGTTCTGTGTGATTCGGTTTAACCACCTGGAGTTTAGCTATATCGACTACAGGGATAATCAAAGTCTTCGCTGCTTGCCCCGTGTTCGATGGAACAGAATATCCCTACTGGAAGAATAAGATGCGCATGCATCTTGAAGCCATTGATGTCGACCTCTGGTATGTCGTCAAGAATGGCGCTCCCAAAACTGGTGAAGGTGTCACCCCTACTGATGTCAAGAAGTTCATTCAACTGGACTCTACTGCAAAGAACATCATCTGTGGTCATCTGACCAAAGGACAGTATGGCCGTGTGAGTGCTCTGGAAACGTCAAAGCTAGTCTGGGACTGGTTGTCCAAGGTCAATGAAGGCGTCTCTACACAGAGAGACCAGAGGATCAGTGTTCTTCGCAATCTCTTAAATCGCTTCAAGAGAAACGACAATGAAAATGTCCAGCTCACGTTTGATCGCCTCACCGACATCACAAATGAGCTTCAGACTCTCGGCGCCACTGAGATTACCAAGCATGAAATTGTCAAGACACTGCTGAGATCACTTGACACCTCCTTTGACACCCTTGCCCTCATGATACAAGAGCGTCCTGACTTCAAGACACTCGATCCGTCTGATATACTTGAGAGGCTCAACACACATGAGTTCCAGCTTTCTGAGAAAAGAGATATCTATGGCCCCAACTATGGCCGAACTCGTGCTTTGAAGGCAAAAGTTGTTTCCTCATCTGAAGAAGAAGAATCTGACTGCGGTTCTGACGATACTGAAGACATTGGAAGGGAGCTTGCAATGCTTGTGAAGAAGTTCCAGAAATTCACCAAGAAGAAGGGCTTCAGAAAGTCTTCGCGATCCAGTTCAAGAAATGATGAAGCTTCCACTCAAGACAACAAGAAGAGAACATGTCACAAGTGTAAGAAGCCTGGGCACTACATCTATGAGTGTCCTCAGTGGGACAACGAGAAGAAGAAGAAGAAGAGCAAGGAATATGACTCCGATGACAAGAAGAAGAAGAAATCTTTGAAGTCTTCTTCCAAGTCTTCATCAAGGTCTTCATCTCACAAGAAGAGCTCATCTGGCAAGGCTCGTGCTTTTTTTGGCAAGGAAATGGATTCAGAGGAGGAGTCTGCTTCTGAGGAGGCAGAGGTGGAATCTGAAGCTGAGTCCGACTCTGGCGTTGCAAGTCTGGCTCTAGCCACAGCCTACGTCACAAAGTCCATCTTCAACACTGAAGACAATGACTCCCACACCAATGCTGATGATGACAAGGACGATCATGCTCCCACCTACTGCTTCATGGCACGCGGTGCCAAGGTAAAATCGCGCGATGCTTACTTTCAAACATCAGGTGAAGATGACTCTGATTGTGAATCTAAACCCAGCTACAAAACACTTGCTAAAATTGCTACTAAACAACAAAGGGCTATGGAACATACTCAAAAACTGTTAGACAAAAGCGATGACCTGTTGGACGCGGAAATGACACGTTCACAGTCCTTAGTTGAAGACATAGAAAATCTTCATGCTAAGTATCAAGAACTTGAAAGTCTTCATGAGACGCTCTCAACCACTTATGAAAAGCTCTCCTATGATTATCTTCAAAGGAAGCAAGAGCTTGAGAAACTGAAAGCGACTCATGAAGATCTTCAAAAAGAGAATGAGTCATTTCGCGCTCAACAGATCAGTCCCGCTCAGGATGAATTTGAACCACCATGTCTAAAATGCATTGAGCGTGATAACACTACCTCTATTGCTGAATGTTCCACTTCTGCTACTGTTGCTGTCTTCAACTACTGATGTGGTAACTAACCCCTCTTCTGAGGATACCACTACTATTGCTGATGAAAATGCTAGGTTGAAAACATTGCTTGAAACAGGGATGTATAAAAGTCTGAAAGGGCATCAGACACTTTGTGATGTCCTCAAAAAGCAGATTCTAAACCGAAACCCTAGGAAAGAGGGTGTTGGGTTCGAGAGGAAAATGAATGCCGATGGTTCCTATTGGAAGCCTGAGCAGTATCCCAAAACCACATGGGTTGCTGCAAAGGAACCTTCAGTGGATCCATCCACTTTATCTGGATTTACCTGCGCTAATCCTATTATCATTGATGAATCCTTTGATGCAAACTATAAACTGTTCAAAAATCAGAATGGTGAAGTGTTTGCCAGGTATATTGGTACTAACTGCAGGAATGGACCTCCTATGAAGGAGATCTGGGTTCCTAAAAGCTGCCTTGAGAATCTTCCAGTGAATGTCTGTTGGGTTTCGTAGTAATTTCAAAAATTTTCCTACGCACACGCAAGATCATGTGATGCATAGCAACGAGGGGAGAGTATTGTCTACGTACCCAACGCAGACCGACTGCGGAAGCAATGACACGACGTAGAGGAAGTAGTCGTACGTCTTCTCGATCCAACCGATCAAGCACTGAAACTACGGCACCTCCGAGTTCGAGCACACGTTCAGCTCGATGACGATCCCCGGACTCCGATCCAGCAAAGTGTCGGGGAAGAGTTCCGTCAGCACGACGGCGTGGTGACAATCTTGATGAACTACAGCAGCAGGGCTTCGCCTAAACTCCGCTACAGTATTATCGAGGAATATGGTGGCTGGGGGCGCCGCACACGGCTAAGGAATAGATCACATGGATCAACTTGTGTCCCTTTGGTGCTAGCCCTGCCCCTCTATTTATATGTTGAGCCCCGGGGTCGAAACTTGGAGCAAAAGCCTCCTCAAAGTTGGTTTTGCCCGAAAGGCAAGAGTCCCACTCGGACTCCAGGACCAAACGCCACAATCCTTGGCGTCTGGCCCAGACGCCATGGGCCTCGGCGTCTGGCCCAGGGCCAGACGCCAGGGTCTCCGGCGTTTGGCCCCCTGGCCTCCGCAAAACTCCTTTTGCACCGACCTAAAGCCTCATGGGCTTGACCCCTTGGCCTAACCATATCATCCAATATATGAATCTTTACGTCTCGACCATTTCGAGACTCCTCGTCATGTCCCCGATCTCATCCGGGACTCCGAACTCCTTCGGTACATCAAAACATGTAAACTCATAATATAACTGTCATCGTAACCTTAAGCGTGCGGACCCTACGGGTTCGAGAACAATGTAGACATGACCGAGACACGTCTCTGGTCAATAACCAATAGCGGGACCTGGATGCCCATATTGGCTCCTACATATTCTACGAAGATCTTTATCGGTCAGACCGCATAACAACATACATTGTTCCCTTTGTCATCGGTATGTTACTTGCCCGAGATTCGATCATCGGTATCCAATACCTAGTTCAATCTCGTTACCGGCAAGTCTCTTTACTCGTTCCATAATACATCATCTCACAACTAACATATTAGTTGTAATGCTTGCAAGGCTTATGTGATGTGTATTACCGAGAGGGCCCAGAGATACCTCTCCGACAATCGGAGTGACAAATCCTAATCTCGAAATACGCCAACCCAACATCGACCATTGGAGACACCAGTAGTACTCCTTTATAATCACCCAGTTACGTTGTGACGTTTGGTAGTACCCAAAGTGTTCCTCCGGTAAACGGGAGTTGCATAATCTCATAGTCATAGGAACATGTATAAGTCATGAAGAAAGCAATAGCAACATACTAAACGATCGGGTGCTAAGCTAATGGAATGGGTCATGTCAATCAGATCATTCTACTAATGATGTGACCTCGTTAATCAAATAACAACTCATTGTTCATGGTTAGGAAACATAACCATCTTTGATTAACGAGCTAGTCAAGTAGAGGCATACTAGTGACACTTTTGTTTGTCTATGTATTCACACATGTATTATGTTTCCGGTAAATACAATTCTAGCATGAATAATAAACATTTATCATGATTATGAGGAAATAAATAATAACTTTATTATTGCCTCTAGGGCATATTTCCTTCACAAACATAGGCTTCCAATATATCAATCTTTACGTCTCGACCATTTCGAGACTCCTCGTCATGTCCGTGATCACATCTGGGACTCCGAACAACCTTCGGTACATCAAAATGCATAAACTCATAATGTAACTGTCATCGTAACCTTAAGCGTGCGGACCCTACGGGTTCGAGAACAATGTAGACATGACCGAGACATGTCTCTGGTCAATAACCAATAGCGGGACCTGGATGCCCATATTGGCTCCTACATATTCTACGAAGATCTTTATCGGTCAGACCGCATAACAACATACGTTGTTCCCTTTGTCATCGGTATGTTACTTGCCCGAGATTCGATCGTCGGTATCCAATACCTAGTTCAATCTCGTTACCGGCAAGTCTCTTTACTCGTTCCGTAATACATCATCTCACAACTAACATATTAGTTGTAATGCTTGCAAGGCTTATGTGATGTGTATTACCGAGAGGGCCCAGAGATACCTCTCCGACAATCGGAGTGACAAATCCTAATTTCGAAATACGCCAACCCAACATCGACCATTGGAGACACCTGTAGTACTCCTTTATAATCACCCAGTTACGTTGTGACGTTTGGTAGTACCCAAAGTGTTCCTCCGGTAAATGGGAGTTGCATAATCTCATAGTCATAGGAACATGTATAAGTCATGAAGAAAGCAATAGCAACATACTAAACGATCGTGTGCTAAGCTAATGGAATGGGTCATGTCAATCAGATCATTCAACTAATGATGTGACCTCGTTAATCAAATAACAACTCATTGTTCATGGTTAGGAAACATGACCATCTTTGATTAACGAGCTAGTCAAGTAGAGGCATACTAGTGACACTTTGTTTGTCTATGTATTCACACATGTATTATGTTTCCGGTTAATACAATTCTAGCATGAATAATAAACATTTATCATGAAATAAGGAAATAAATAATAACTTTATTATTGCCTCTAGGGCATATTTCCTTCAATGTCATCATGACACCACCAGGGAAGAAGACAAACCCCAGACCAAAGGCATCATATGGTCCAACGGCTACTTACGAACACTGGACTCAATTGAGTCACCCTAACGCCAATGTTTTGTAGGGAAATCATACTCAGACTCATGAATATGAGCGCGTGTCTTCAAACCGCTATGTTCATAGAACTAAGAACTTTTCTGCTTATTCACATGAGTATCATTCATCTCCTACAAAGCTATTTGCTAGGGCTTCAAAGCCGAAATTCTCAGATGCTGCACTTAGACTCATTGCTTCTAAGCCACCCCTAAAAATGTGGGTGGTGAAGAAGAATTAACTCTCTTTTGCAGAATTGGTCTGCAGCCAGCAATCAATGGCGTCCGATATTATTGCTGGGGACCTAAAACATAAAGGGATGCATGATAAAATGACTTACTATGTATTCCACATATGAATCGCTTACCTGTCATAATGTGTACTAACTTTCATCTATGCTGTGATAATCCAAGTATGCATCAACTGCTTATGCTTCACAACATACCTTGTGAAGCCTATCCTCCTAACTGCACTGTAGGGCATGTCACCAAAAGCTTCAGAATGGATTATTGACAGCGGATGCACTAATCATATGACTGGTGATCGAAGTCTTCTCATGGACTCAACCTTACGTCCATCCGACAAGAGTCAAATCACATTTGCTGACACTGGTAAAGGCAAGGTATTGGGTCTAGGTAGAGTTGCAATCTCAAAGGATCAACACATGGATAAAGTGATGATTGTTGAATCCCTTGGATTCAACTTAATGTCTGTCTCAATGCTTTGTGACTTAAACATGATTGTGATATTTGGAAAATATCGTTGCCTTGTACTAATGGAATCTGACAAGTCTCTAGTCTTTGAAGGGTATAGGAAAGGTGATCTATACATGGTAGATTTCTCAGCAGGTCCACAGCTTGCCGTATGTCTTCTTGCAAAAGCTTCAGAATGATGGCTATGGCATCGAAGGCTGGGGCACGCTGGCATGAGGAACTTGCACACTCTCGTCAAGAAGAAGCATGTCATAGGCATCGAAGGTGTCAAGTTCAAGAAAGATCATTTGTGTGGTGCTAGTGAAGCTGGAAAGATGACAAGGGCAAAGCACCCCTCGAAGACAATCATGACAACGTCTTAACCCTTCGAGCTGCTACACATGGACTTATTTGGACCTACTCATTACTCCACCCTCACAACAACGGCGTGTCTCTATGGCTTCGTCATTGTTGATGACTACTCAAGATATACATGGGTGCACATAATTCTCTACAAGACTGAAGTACAAGATGTCTTCAGACGATTCGCCAATCGAGCAATGAACAATTATGGCGTCAAGATCAAGCATATCAGAAGTGATAACAGCACTGAATTCAAGAACACCGGGCTTGATCTTTATCTGGATACAATGGGAATCACTCATGAATTTTCTGCTCCATACACACCTCAGCAAAATGGCATTGTAGAGCGCAAGAACAGAACCCTCATCGAGATGGCTCGAACAATGCTTGACGAGTACAAGACACCAAGAAAGTTTTGGCCTGAAGCCATTGATACAGCTTGTCACATCATCAACCGTGTCTACATCCATAAGCTTCTGGGCAAAACATCCTATGAGCTCCTTACTGGCAAGAAGCCAAATGTCAGTTACTTCAGAGTCTTTGGAGCTAGATGCTGGATCAAGGATCCCCATCACAAGTCAAAATTTGAACCCAAAGCTCACGAAGGCTTCATGCTTGGCTATGGAAAGGATTCGCACTCTTACAGAGTCTTCAACCTCTTCCACTACAAAATTGTTGAAACAGTGGATGTGCGATTTGATGAAACCAATGGTTCACAATGAGAGCTCATGTCAAGCACACTTGATGAAGCTCCTTCCAGTGAATCTATCAAGCTGATGGGAACTGGTGAGATCATGCCCTCTGAAGCACAGCCTGACGAGGAACTTATCATTTCTGCACCAAACCAACCTGAAGACAATGCTCAGACCGAAGACAATACTTCCAATGATGACAATGATCAGCATGAGCAAGATCTTCGTCCAGTTCATCCTCGTGTTGCAAATGAAGTACAAATTGAGAAGATAATTGACAGCATAAATGCGCCTGGTCTGCTTACTCGCTCAAGAGCAACACAGTTAGCAAACTTCTGTGGGCACTTTTCATTTGTGTCAATATCAGAACCCAAGAAAGTTGCCGAAGCTTTTATGGAACCTGAATGGATTCAAGCCATGCAAGAAGAACTTCAACAGTTCAAGCTGAATAATGGTTGGGAACTTGTCAAGCGACCTGACCCTCGCAAGCATAACATTATAGGAACAAAATGGATATATCGAAACAAGCAAGATGAGCATGGTCAAGTCGTCAGAAACAAAGCACGTCTTGTGGCTCAAGGATATACTCAAGTTGAAGGAATTGACTTCGATGGAACATTTGCTCCTGTTGCTAGGCTTGAAGCTATTCGCATACTGCTAGCCTATGCTAATCATCACAACATCTTGCTATATCAAATGGATGTGAAGAGTGCATTTCTCAATGGCAAGATTGAAGAAGTATATGTCGCTCAACCACCCGGCTTTGAAGATCCAACACATCCTGATATGGTGTACAAGCTGAACAAAGCACTGTATGGCCTCAAACAAGCTCCACGTGCCTGGTATGATACAATCAAAGACTTCCTAAAGAGCAAAGGCTTCAAACCTGGATCCCTCGATCCCACACTCTTCACGAAGACATATGATGGTGAACTGTTTGTGTGCCAAATATATGTGGATGACATAATCTTCGGCTGCACCAACCAGAAGTACAGTGATGAGTTTGGGTACATGATGCAAGAGCAATATCAAATGTCCATGATGGGTGAGCTGAAGTTCTTCCTTGGTCTTCAAATTCGTCAGCAACGAAATGGCATCTTCATATCTCAAGAAAAATACCTCAAAGATTGTCTGAAGAAGTTTGGAATGGAAGATTGCAAAGGCTACACGACGCCAATGCCAGCCAAACACCATCTTGGTCCCGACGACAATGGTAAAGAGTTCGATCAAAAGGTATACCGCTCCATGATTGGTTCTTTGCTTTATTTATGTGCATCTAGGCCAGATATTATGCTTAGTGTTTGCATGTGTGCTCGATTCCAAGCGGCACCAAAGGAATCGCATCACTTAGCTGTGAAGCGAATTCTTCGATATTTGGCTTACACCCCAACACTCAGATTATGGTATCCAAAGGGCTCAAGGTTTGACCTAGTTGGATTCTCGGATGCTGATTATGCTGGTGACAAGGTGGATCACAAGTGAACATCAGGAACATGTCACTTTCTGGGACGATCACTTGTCTATTGGTCTTCAAAGAAGCAGAACTGTGTATCACTCTCAACTGCTGAATCTGAATACATTGCTGCTGGATCCTGTTGTGCTCAGCTTCTATGGATGAAGCAAACTCTCAAGGATTATGGCATCAACCTGAAACAAGTACCTCTCTTCTGCGACAACGAAAGTGCCATCAAGATAGCCAACAATCCAGTCCAGCACTCAAAGACAAAGCACATTGAAATACGTCATCACTTTCTCAGAGATCATG
This sequence comes from Triticum aestivum, assembly GCF_018294505.1. Taxonomy (NCBI): domain Eukaryota; kingdom Viridiplantae; phylum Streptophyta; class Magnoliopsida; order Poales; family Poaceae; genus Triticum; species Triticum aestivum. Next base: position 580,714,018 of record NC_057798.1, read on the forward strand.
TTATGAAGAAAGATATAGATATCATGCACGTCAACACTGAAGAGCAACTGGCAGATATCTTCACAAAGCACTTGGATGAGAGAAGGTTTTGCAAGTTACGGTGTGAGCTAAATATCTTGGAATCCTCGAATGTCCTGTGATCAGGCACACATCCTAACACTTATGCATGTTGATGACTTAGATGTGCAACACACAAAGTAATGTATATCTTCAATCAATGAAGATTTACACTCTGAGTGTGAATACATTAACATGGAATTTGACTTCGGAGCGCCACGATAATTGTGCGCCGTGTCTGGGTCTAATACTTCCTATACGGTGGGTAACGCCACCACCAACTTTCTCTGTTTGAAGTGTTTCACTCATGGCGTTATATTTCAATAACTTCGCATTTGGTTTGTCTTCAGTTTCAATTTATCTTCATGATCGTCTACACTATGATGATTTGATTGTTTTCTGATACATATATGTACTAGTGTTCTGTCCTCTACAACATTCACTTATAGCTATGTCTTCAAGATTGGATCTTTTGAACTAAGTGAATGTGATCGGACCCTAACCTCTCTATGCTTCCTATCGCAAACTCTATCTGTCCAAATCATATGCATTCTATTGAAACTGTCGAATGTCTTCTCTGCATCCTAGTCAGCAGAAGGCAAAGAGACAAACATTAAATCTGTTTTAAATGACTTATCTTTATTGTTGAAATCCGGTGAAGCCGGAACAACTCTCCGACATGCCTGGCGGGCATGGGAACGTGGGACAATTCTAAGTATGTTGCATGCTTGCCACGTACCCCTCAGATGTGAATCGCCAGGGGCACCAGCGTAATTGCGCTGTGTCTCTCACCTACTTATAAATACTTGTCCCCTGCGGTAAAGAAATCCTTCTTCCACCTCTCCACCTCCGTCAAAACCCTAGCGCCACCGCTAGCTCGCGAAGATGCCGGCGACGAAGCGCTTAGCTGCCGCGACTTCTCCGACGCCGTCCTCACGCCGGCCACGGACATCGTCCTCTCCGCCGTCGCCGTAGGTGTCCTCCATCACCAAGTTAGGGCACGGTGGGCTGAACTGCTCGGTCTCTCATTCTTCCCATCTAGCAGTTCGTCGTGCGGTAATTATAACTCTATTTTTACCACCTTTTTGATCTTCATTGATTCATCCTACTTACCAAAAGTGGTTTCTACCTACTCAATGTTAGATCTATTATGTTTGCATCTCATAATGCCTAGTCTATTCACTTAGATTTCCTATCTAGTTTGATTCCTCACTTGTACTTATTCACGGATTGGTACAAATCTGGAACCAACTCACCACATATAAGTGAATGTCTTCGCATCATGAGGTCAATGTCTTCAAACTGATTTATCTTCAAAATCTTCTGAGAATGCATATGACCTCTTCCCCTTCCCTCGCATCTCTAATGCTGTCACAGGTACATGTCCGTGGGAGAATCCCTTGGTTCTCATAGTCTGCATTCGTTTGCAGAATACTTACAACATCATATCAATTCTCCTGAAGCCAGTTCCTGTCTGACCAGCAAGCAAAAGCCATTGAAACCTTTGAACATATTGAAACCGTTCAGTTTGAAGTTCATGGCTACAGAGAAATCTGTCAGGAAGGGTGGCAGACAGCGTCGTGGGGGAACTTCAAAGGATCTGCCTGAGGATCTGGCAGAAATGTATAAAACAGATCCTGAAGAAGATTACAATCAGCGCAAGACTCGAATCCAATGGATTCGACGCTATTGGGCTGAACAGTGGTACAAGTACAAGTTCATCACCCAGGAGTACGCAGAGAAAAATGCTATCAAGAGCCCTTGGGGTGATATTCTCTATCGAGGCCTTCCCCCCAAGAACAAAGCTAAAGCCATTGCGCAAGAATTCTATCCTTGCATGGTCCGTGGGCCACAGCCTGAAGAAGCCGACCCATCATCATTGCTCTGGTGTCGTGATGACAATCTCTTCAAGCGCAACTTCTAGTTTGCTAAGGCTTCAGCAAAGGAAAACAAGAAGTCATAGGGATTAGACTTCAATCCTGGTCCCTCTGCTCCCCGTGATGATGGCACACGTGAAGCTGAAGAAAACAGAATTGGCCCCTTTGCAAACCTTGATGGCCTCATCACTTACATCTTGGTCCAAGGTGCCAAGGTAGATCATACTGATAATGATGCTGACACTGATGAAGCCCCAGCTCCTCCTTCGAAGCCTCAGAAACAAAAGAAGCTAAAGGCTTCTAAATCAGCACCTCCAAAAGCTTTACGAACGAAGCCTCTGACCACTGCACCTCCTGAAGCCAGTGTGCAGTCTGAAGATCAATCTCGTATCTCCAAGAAGACGGAGAAGAAAAAGCAACTTGTCAGGCATACTGATCAAGCCTTGACTCCTGCCGCCATTCTGCGTGAAGAACCCATTGATCTGTCAAGTGATGAAGATCTTGCTGATGATGCTCTTGAGCAGCTGATAAAGAGCAAGGAAGAAGCAGAAATCTTCAACAACTTGCCTCTCTTTGATGTGGCCATCATCCACAATTTCATTGATGAGTGGTTCGACACCCCCAATGTCAGCTTTGAAGATTTACAGCTTCCCATTGGCCTCAGTGTTGCCTTCAATGGTGCCATTGCTTCTGAGCTGGCTCTCGCTCAGCGAATCGTTGAGCTCAAGAACAAGATTGATTATGAGAAGGCTCAATTCAAGAAGCATGTGGCCAAGCTAAGTGTTCAAGATGTCCGAAACTTCAAAGTCATGCTGCATGAGCTTAAAGAAGCTTTTCTGAAGAAGCGCCAAGAAGCTCAAGGCTCTCGTGAGCGCATGAAGCGTTTGGCTGATTAGTGTGTGCTTGCCTACAATGAGGCTGAGAAGCGCAAGTCACTTGGCCATCCTGGCATTAACCCAGGATGGCTGCAAAGAAAAAGAAGAAGCTTCCTGCTGACCAGCCTGCACCCTCAAGCCAAGAAGCCCCTCGCATTATCTTCCCAAGTAGCATGACTGGCTCAAAGCCAAAGGTCACCACAACCGCTTCTGAACAGAAGAAGACGCGGGCTGCCGAGGCTGAAGCCAGAAAGAGGAAGAACACTGAAGCCTCTGATGCCGCTCCCCCTAAGAAGAAGCGCAAGACCAAGAAGAGTCGGGCTGCTCCCACAGAGCCCCTTGTTGTTGAACCCATCTCAGTGGTTCGTCCTGCATCTGCATCCCAAGAACTTCGCATAACTGTTCATGAGCCTGCTTCCACAGAGACTCCTGAAGTTGAAGATATACTAGCAGCTGAACCCACCGCTGCTGAAGACATTGGTCATGATGACAATGTTGAAGATGATGAAGTTCTTCCTCAGATCGAATATAATGTGGTATCATCGCCTGTTCGTACGAACAGCAAAAACATCAGCATTGGTCGTCCTCTGACGCCAATTGCTCAGGATGCATCGTGGGCTGATCACCCACAGCAACAAGACTCCCCCAGTACTCCCCAACAATAACAAACCACACCATCCGTACAAGTTGAAGAGGATGAGGACCTGCCCACTCCATCTCCAAAGGCGTCGCCTGTACTTCAAAGGCTTCACAAAGGACCAAGGCCTCAAGTCCCTCTTCCGAGCGTTCCAGAAGGAGAAGTGCACCGTCAACCTGTTGCACGTCAAGTGTTCTTTGAAGCCACTCCAACTGTGAATGTCTCTGTGTCTGAAGCACAAGCTACTGAAAACAATCCGGCTGCATCAGCCGATGAGGAACGTCAAGAAGAACGTGTCCAAACTCCCCCCATGCCTGAAGAAACAGTTCATGAAGTGAAAGTGTCTGTGCCTGACCCTCCAGCTCCTCAAGTGGAGGTTGAAAATCCCGAAGCTGCCACAACCAACGCAAGTGAAGCCAATGACGATGTCATGGCTGAAGCTAATGTGGAGCTTGAACCAATCAGTGTGCCTGAAGCAAATGAGGCCACTGCACCTGGAGCTAATGAGGCAACTGCTCTTGAAGCACCTGTTGTGCAGCCTGGAGCCTCAATTGCTGCCACTGCTCCTGTTCCACCACCACGGCCCTATACAATCGAGCAAGCATACAACCATGGCGAGTTAATCATAGTAAGATGGACCGTTCTGGTCCCTCCGCCTAATGTCTCTGGTCCTCAATTTGACTATCACGTTGAGCATAGGCCTCAGGTCCAGAAGCCCAAGCCAAGACTGCCAAGGTTTCCTGGTACTGCCACCTCTGTCGGGTCTTTCAATGCAAATGGCTTCAAGAGCCACAACACATTCTTTGATAGCTCGAAGAACCCCTACACGAAGCCAAGAATATCATCAGATCGGTTCTGGAGTCATCAGCAGCAAAGCTATTACTCCTGTGTTCTGTATGATCAAGGGCGCATTTTCCCTCATATGCGTCTCGACACTGAAGCCATTACTGGACTGACCTGCTTAGAAGAAGCACTTGACTGCTTTCGTGATGCTGGGCTGCTCAGTTTTGTCACAGATAAAGAACACTGGAATGAAGAGCTATTGCTTCAATTCTATGCTACTCTACACATTCGCAGCTACAACAGAGATATCAAGACATGGGTTCTCGAGTGGATGACAGGAAATGTTCATCATGAAGCCAAAGCTCTCGACATCATTGAGCTTACAGGCCTATCCACTCCTGGAGAACTCTATGAACCTGGTTGTCAAAATCACCGGAATGCTCTGGAAAGCATCTTTCATAAGCTTGAACCCAATATGAGTCAGATGTTGAGCATGATGAAGCCTTTGCCACGTGATGCTGAATATCCAACAGAGTTCTTTGTTGAAGACCTTGAGTATCTGCCACGCACCATATATCACATCATCAGGCGAACTCTATGGCCTATCAAAGGACATTCATCAGCAGCAAAGCTTGAAGGAGCTATGAAGACTTTGGTCTTCTACATTCTCAATGGCATCAGCTTCAATGCGCAAGATTTCTTCATCAGGTAACTGGCTGCATCTGGATCTGATCTGTTTGGTCTGAAGTTTTATGCTCCATGGGTCATGTGCCTCATCAAGTGACACTCATCTGTCAACTCTCAACCTTCTGCTCGCAATCATGTGATTTTTCTACCTGAGGTTGATATGTCAGTTGAAGCTATATACCCTGAACCTGCCAAGAAGCCTCTTTGTCTTCAGAATGTCGAGCACCAAAGCTTCACTCAGCCTATTGAAGGAGTTCAAGCAGCAACACGAATCTATCCTTTGGCTAGAAACACTCGTCTGCCTCATCGAGCACCCACTGAAGCCACTGAAAGCACCATTGTGCAAAGGCCTCAGAAGCGTTCTCGCATTCTCAATGACCGAGAACTTCTTGTGGCCCTTCATCACAAACAGGATAAGCATCATTTCTGGCTCAAGAGACAGATGCAAAGCCTCTTGGTGGATGTCAATCGCATTCGCAACCTTGCCACCAAGAATGCCTTTGTTTCTCATGAAACTTGCCAGCGATCATGGAAGAGTTTGACCCTGCTCAGTGCTGAAGCTGATCTTCAAGACGATGGCTTCAATGAAAGATTCCAGTTTGACTCCACTCCTCCACGGACTGTTGTCTTACGTCGTACTCCATCTCTTGAAGACTCTGAATATTCTTCCTCCGCGGCAACGGTAAATGCCAGAGTGATCGATGATGAAGATGATGCTACTTCACCACCTCCTACAACTGCGCGCATCGACACTGCACCAAGTTCATCTGCACCGCCACCCAACGACGACAACCTTGCTGCTTCACCTACTCATGCTGACGAGTAGATGCTCTATGTCTTCAAACCTTTTTGGTCCTTACTGACAAAAGGGGGAGAAGCGTATGAGTTGATAGTCTTCAAGCGGGTTCATATGGGCGGTTGCATTATATTTTGCTGCGTGCTTACAACTCTTGCCTTTTGAAACATTTGGTTCTCTGAGTTGTAACACCTAAACTTGATGGTCGTCTGCTACTTATTTGCTTCACTGTGATGCGATGATAAATTCCGCATGTGCGATGATAACTTCCGCACTTAGATCATTCTACAGATGTCCATTTTTCATTATGCATGTCATTCTACTTGCTATATCAGTTCATGCATGATAATTTATCTTCATAAGTTGAAGTGGATCTCCACAAGTACAACCTGCCATGTGCATTTGCATTCCAAAAGCAAATTACTTACATGCACATCTTCAGGGGGAGCCCTTGCAACTTATGAAGACTATTTCCTATCCTTACAATTTCACATATTTATCCCCGTTGAAAACTTCAACTAGTTTGTCATCAATCACCAAAAAGAGGGAGATTGTAAGTGCATCTAGTGCCACCCCTAGTTGGTTTTGGAGTATTGACGACAAAGTTGGTTGAGGGACTAATGCGTTTGTGAGAATTGCAGGATAACACAGGTAGTGTCCCTCATTGATTCGGTTTACCTACCGGAGATGACCCCTAAAAATGTATGAAGACATTGAAGACAATGGTGGTATGAGAAGATATTCATGTTGAAGACTATGACATGAGAAGACATTGCGTGAAGACTATGGAGCGTGAAGACTGTGTGGATTCGTTGCTTCCTTTTCTTCTTTGTTGAGTCATAGGAACCACCGTACTGTTAAGTGGGGTCCAAGTGAACTAAGTCAGAGTGACTGAAGTGATGCTCAACTCAAATCCTATGTCTTCGAGCAAAGACAATGAGAGCAAACCTTATCTAGAGCTGGATGAGTCACCTTTGCTTGTAGCCCAAGTAAAGTTGCCGCGTGTGTTTGAAATCTGACCGTTGGAACACGTGTCAGTTCCTTAGTGACCCAGGGTCATTTTGGACAAATCAGGTCGGGTTGCCTAGTGGCTATAAATAGCCCACCCCCCTACACCATAAATTGGTGGCTGCTCAGAGTTAGTATACGGCTTTTGTCGTTTGAGAGCAACCCACCTCGAAGCATTTGAGAGAGAGAAATCCTTGCGAGGACAAAGCCCAAACACCCAGAGCCAAAGAGTGTTAGGCATCACTGAAGTCTTTCTGTCTGTGTGACCTGAAGACTTATTACACCTGAGGACTGTGTATCCTCCAGCCGGTTAGGCGTCGCGTTCTGAGCATCCAAGAGTCATTGTGGATTGACGGGTGAACGAAGTCTGTGAAGGTTTGGAAGTCTACCTTGAAGACTTACCAGAGTGATTGGGCGAGGACTAAGTGACCTTAGCTCAAGGGGAATAAGGTGAAGACACGGTCTTCTGAGTTGAATCTCAGCCTCCCTAACCAGACGTACAGTTGTCACAGCAACTGGAACTGGTCCAACAAATCCTGTGTCTTCAACAAGTGACTGGTTCTATCTCTTCCCTCCTTTACCTTGAGTTTGTCTTCGTGAAGTCGTTGCTTATCTGTCTTATCTGATTGACTTCATTGCTTGACTACTATTGTTGATTGGCTTCATACTATCTTCCATCCTGATCCTACTACCTAGCTGCTATTAGTCTTCGTACGTTAACGCTATTGCATACTTGACTATGGCTTGATTGTTGTAGTTTATCTTCCGCTGCATATCAATTAGGTTATTTCTATTGTTTGTCTTCGAAACTTCCACGTTTTTAAGACTTTGATAAAAATCGCCTATTCACCCCCCCCCCTCTAGTCGATAACTAGCACTTTCAAGCGCGGGGAGGGGGGGCACCACACCCGCGCTACTACTAAGCGGTCCCCACCAAGCCTCTAGGGGCTGGCCACAGAAGTAGCGCAGGCTCCTTCACACGTGCTACTACTGTAGATACACGGGCCCAGCTCCCAAGCCCCGCATAGCAGCAGGATTGGGTATGTGGCTCATGCTACAACTAATGGGCTTAGCAGTAGCGCGGGCTCTTGCCCCGCGTTACTCCTAAGGCACCCTTATCCCTCTCCCGCATGTCGACTTTCTCACTCCCTCTACTCTGCCTCTTCCTCATCCCACCGTTGTCGCCCTCCTTCCTTCTCCTTCCTCTGTAAGCTGTCGCCTTTCTCCCGCCGCCCTCCTTCCTCCTTCTCCCCTTCTTCGAACGTCCTCCTCCCTCCTCCTCCCGTCGCCATCCTCCCTCCTCTCCCTCTCTCCTCCCTCCTCCCACCTCCGCCTGTCCTCCTCCCTCCTCCTCATCCCTCCTTCCTACTCCCTCACTACTGGAATCGGGATCTTTGCCGTCAGCCGACTCTTTGTCGTCTGCTAGCTGATGGCAAAGAAGGTCTTTGCCATCAACTTAGAGAAAACTGACGACAAAGAAGGAGCTCACGGCAAAGATCATGTTTGCCGTCTGCTAGCGCACGGCATGGAAGCTTTGCCGTCAGCTAGCAGACGGCAAAGAGGAAGGGTGGCCCACTAGCGAGAATGACCTAACGACCACTTTCTTTGCCGCCTGCTAGCGGACGGCAAAGATAGTGGCTAAACTAACGTCCGTTAGCTAGGCTCTTTGTCGTCTGCTAGCAGACGACAAAGAGTTGTGACCTAACTAAAAAGCGGCAGCCCCACCCCTCTCTCCTCTCTCTCTCTCCCTCTCCCTTCCTCCCCTCACCACACCCGCGCCGCCGCCCCCGTGCCCAAGCCGGCCCCGCCACCCGGCACCCCGGCAGCCCGGCCCCGCAGTACCGCCCCAGCGCCCGCCCCGGCACCCCGCTGCTCAGGCCGCCCGCCGCCTCCTCCACCACCGCCGGAGCGAAGGTGAGATTTTTTTGTTTTTTTATTGTTCTTTGCTGTTTAGGTTTAGGTGTTATTAATAGGTTTAGGTTAGTGATAGGTTTAGGTTAGTGCTAGGTTTAGGTTAGATAATTAGAAGAAGAAGAAAGTTGAAGAAAACAAGAATAAGTAGAAGACGAGGAAAAAGGAAAAAATGAAGAGGGTCGTGGATCGCCGGTCGCGGACGGGATAGATGGTGGAGCCAGTGGGTCCCGCCGGTCCCGACGACGTCGCCCATGCCGAGAATCCCCCGGTCCAAGTGTTGACCCATCGACCGTGCGTCGCCATACCAGAGGGCGCCCGGGGACGAGCGGGTAGGGGGTTCCTTGACGTCGATGGAACCCTCAATAGCAAGTATCCTCGGTGCGAGATACATGTGGCCGTCGGTGTCGAACACTACATCCACGTCCCACAAGTGACGCTGGCATCCGGCGTCCCGCAGCAACAGTTCTCGGGGTCGATGGCGGTCGAACACCTATGTGAATTTGTCTTGCATCCTCAGCGATAACGATTAAAAGCCAAGTGTTGAAACTTGAAACACCCAAACTCACTCAAGTCGGTTTGGTTGTTTGAAGTTTCAAAACTTGGCTTTAATCCTCATCGCAGAGGCTGCCAGACAAATTCACCAAGGTGTTTGTCGGTGTCAAAACCGGCGGATCTCGAGTAGGGGGTCCCAAACTGTGCGTCTAAGGCTAATGGTAACAGGAGGCGGGGGACACGATGTTTACCCAGGTTCGGGCCCTCTCGATGGAGGTAATACCCTACTTCCTGCATGATTGATCTTGATGATATGAGTATTACAAGAGTTGATCTACCACGAGATCGTAGAGGCTAAACCCTAGAATCTAGCCTATGATTATGATTGTTGTTCTTGTCCTACGGACTAAACCCTCCGGTTTATATAGACACCGGAGGGGGCTAGGGTTACACCGAGTCGGTTACAGAGAAGGAGATCTACGCACCCGAATTTCCAAGCTTGCTTTCCACGCAAAGGAGAGTCCCACCCGGACACGGGACAAAGTCTTCAATCTTGTATCTTCATAGTCCAACAGTCCGGCCAAAATACATAGTTCGGCTGTCCGAGGACCCCCTAATCCAGGACTCCCTCAGTGTTCGACCGTCATTGGCCCCCAGAACTATTGTTGCGGGACGCCTGGCGCCGGCATCACTTGTGGGACGTGGATCTAGTGTTCAACGCCGACCGCCACATGTATCTCGCACCGATGATACTTGCTATTTAGGGTTCCATCGACACCGAGGAACCCCCTAACCCGCTCGTCCTATTGTAAATATTACTATGTTACTCATCTTTCGATTTAAATGTGCAGTTTTTTCATCGCTGCGAGGGTCTAGTGTTCGACGAGCTCCGCCCCTGCGTTCGTGGGTGAGAAAAAATGACATCTCCTCTCCCCCCTTCATTTGCTCTGTTCCGGTCTTCGTGCCGATGAAACTTGCTAGCTATAAGTGTCTTCAATCATTAGTATGTGTGACCACTATGCATCTCCCGTTCGAAAGGGTTACATTTATAAATATGCATGCATTTGCATATTTATAACAGTGATTCTTTCGAATTGTCCAACGTTATACATGGACAGCCCGAGTATGTGTAGATTGGGTTCATTTTCCCATATGCTCTGCTCCGGATCCGATGCAGAATTTTGTCAGTGCCTCCCTGTTGTTCTCTGGGTACACATCCTCTCTGCTTATTGTCGAGACGTGTATCAGGAGAACAGCAGGGAGGTGCTGCCGAAATTTTGCGTCAGATCCGGAGCAGAGCATGGAAAAACGAACCCAATCTACACATACCCGGATGGGATTAGGACCTATCTTTGCCTATTAGCGTCTAGGTTGCATGGACGTAATAAAAGTGACAAACTCCATTAATTGATGAATATATATATGTTGGTTTATATATATATTTCTTATGTGTCCACTAGCTAGGCAAGATGAGTGATCGTGCATGGATGTACACCGGTCACACTAGTCAGAAAGACATGACCATTGAATGGTTAACAAAAACTAAGGGGTTTCTGAGAGCCGCATTTGCAAATGGCTAGAGGACAACCTGGTGCCCCTGTGCTGGGTGCAACAATTGGCACAAGAGGATAGAGGATGAAATGGGCAAACACCTGCAGAAGAGGGGTTTTACGCCAGATTACACGGTGTGGACATTTCATGGCGAGTCTGCCCAATGTGCCAGAGCTGAGGTGCTTCCTTGTCACACTGACGAGCATGGTACCGGGATGGAAGATATGGTGCAAGACTCTGATGATGCTCGGGACTCGGACGATGATGGAGGAATCTACAAAGGCCTTCAATGAAATGTTGGAGTCTTCAAAATATCCTCTCCACGAGCACACTGAGCTTTGTCAGCTGGATGCCATCTCACAATTAATGGCTCTGAAGGCTCAATTCAACTTGGGCAGAGAATGCTATGATGCGATGATGACAGTATTTGGACGTTTTCTACCCAAAGGCCATGTACTACCTGAAAACCTGTACCAGTCAGACAAAATCCTCCGTTCTCTTAAGATGCCCTATGATAAGATACATGCTTGTGAGAATGGATGTGCCTTATTTAGGCTTGAGTATGCGGACTTGATCCCATTTGCAAGTCATCCAGGTATGTTGTGGTAGACAATAGTATGGGTGAGAAGACGCAGACCAAAACCCCCGTTAATGTTCTTCGGTATATGCCAATTGTACCAAGACTTCAACGTCTCTTCATGGCCGAAGAGACGGCAAGACAGATGACATGGCACAAAATGGGCAAAAGAACCCAACTAGATGCAGATGGGAAGCTGATGATGGTGCACACATCGGACGGTGAAGCGTGGAAGCACTTCGATGCATTATATGACAGCAAAGCGGCAGATCCGAGGCATCCTCGAGTCACCATCAGCACGGATGGGTTCAGTGTGTTTGGTCTGGCGGCAACCCAATACAGTTGTTGGCCCGTATTTGTCATTCCACTCAATCTCCCCCCCCCCGACAGATTATGCAAAGAAAGAACATTTTCCTGACGTTGATAATTCCAGGGCCCAACTATCCGGGGAAGAATATGAATGTGTACATGCAGCCGCTGAAGGACGAATTGCAAGAAGCCTGAGATAATGGGTTCAAGACATACACCGCCTTTAGCAAAAAGAACTTCATAATGTGTGTCTGGTACATGTACTCGATGCATGACTTGCCGGTGTATGCGCTATTCGTTGGCTGGTCTGTGCATGGAAGGTTCCCATGCCCCACATGCAAGGGAGCTCTTCAGTTTCGTTGGCTTCAGCCGGTCGCAAGTTTTCTTGCTTCGACTTGCATAGACCATTCATGCATCCTCGCCATAAGTTCAGGAAAGACAAGCAGAACTTCATCAAAGGTAGAGTTGTCAAAAACTCTGCACCACCTCCGTTGACAGGCCAAGAGATCCTGGATTAGTTAAACGCTCTCGAGCCAGATCCAGAGCGTCTAGGATATTTCAAGGGGTATAATTCGCAACACACCTGAACTCAGACATGCTTGTGGGATCTGCCTTACCTCACCTCCTTTTCCTACACAACATCGACATGATGCACACTAAGAACAATATCATCGAGGCACTTTTTGGTACATTGTTCATCATAGATGAGAAGTCAAGGGATAATCCTAAGGCACGAGTCGATCAGGAGGCGTTATGTCATAGACCGTTACAAAACATGCAACCACGGAAAGGAAAGAAGAACTAGACAAAGCCAAAGGCATGGTTCAATCTTGGAAGGCCAGCTATGAGGGAAATTATCTTGTGGGTGCAAAAGTAGTTGATGTTCCCTGATGGGTATGCAGAGAATCTAAAGAGGGGTGCGAGTCTTGAAAAATTGAAGATATTTGGTCTCAAGAGTCATGATTGGCATATGGACTGAGCAGGTAATGCCGGTGATGTTGTGTGGCTTCATCCTTGAGGATGAATGGCTAGTACTGGTAGAGTTGAGCTATTTCTTTCGTGTTCTTTGTGCGAAAGAACTATCGCCTGACCTGGTAGAAGAAATGGAAGAGTTGGCGCCGGAGTTGATCTGCAAGTTAGAGAAGATATTTTCATCGGGCTTCTTTAATCCAATGCAAAACTTGATTTTGCATCTCCCAACCGAGGCAAGATTGGGGGCGTGCAAAATCATTGGTGCTACGCAACTAAGAGGATGCAGAAGACGCTTCGAGCAAAATATAAAAATAAAGATAGAATTGAAGCATTGATGGCCGAGGCATTCATTACCGAGGAGGCGGCAAACTTCGTGACAGCACACTATGAAGCCAAAAATTGTCATTTGCATAATCCGAAGCCTCGGTACAATGATGGCGCCCTAAAAAGGGTGGATCCAACCTCAGACTATTCAAAGGGGATCTCGCACCAGCGGGTGCTTCTAATTCCTTAACGTCGGATGTCGAAGAATGGCGGACCATTTCGTTGTATATCTTCAACAGCCTAACAGAAGTGCGGCCGTACATCGAGTAAGTTCTCAGTACATTGTTTTGCAACTTCTGATTCCTTTGAACTGTTCTTATTCCCTAATAAATTTGATACAGTTTATACGTCGCCAAATTCTCTTATGGAGCTGTGATCCAAAAGGATTCCGTCGAAGAGTATGAGCTTCTGGCAAAGTTGGAGGCGGCTATCCCGGTTTCATCTCTTGGTTCAAACAAACGGTAATTTCCATTAGACCATTTCATTTGTTCGTCTAATTTGTGGCTAATGCAATAATCCCTTTTGTATTAAACTTGTAGGCTAATTCAGAGTTTATACACACCAAATTGAGACAAGTCGATAATGGTTTTGACTTTAAGGTCCGTTCATTTGACAAATACGACATCAACGGGTATCGCTTTCATACCCATGGCAAAGAGCTATCTATGGCCGACCAAAAGTCGACAAATTGTTGTGTCTCTGCTATCGGCGAAGGAGATATTGAGTATTATGGGAGAGTTGAAGCAATTTATGAACTTCAATTCTATGGTGCAAACCACCAAACGTTGTAGTCATGAACATATAGGGCTAGTAGAAATCAAACAAAGCACCCATTTGGATGTTCCTGATGTCTATATTATGGCTCAACAGGCAACCCAAGTTTTCTATCTACCAAGGGCATGTCAAAGTGATCCAAATCTCAATGGCTGGGATGTCGTTTATGAAGTGCCGCCACATGTTAGACCACCTCCCCCCAATGAACAGGATTATGAACCTCACATTAACCCAGACACATATGAAGCAGAATTCTTCCAAGAAACATGTCTTTCTAAAAAATGTTTCAAGAACCGCTCTACTTCACCCCAGAACATTGAAGTAGACAGCGACAGTGAACCCGACTTCTCCCCTCAGCCGGAACAAGAAGAACCTGAACTAGAAGAGGTTACTGATGCGGATGACCTATCAATGCTTGGTCGATTATGTAGAGGTGGCCTTCCACATGATGATGCATTTATTAATGATGATGATGAGCACGTCATTATTGATAGTGATGATGATGATGCATTTATTGATCCCGAAGCATTTATTGAACCCGACAATCCATATTATTATTAGGTATTCAATTTTTTATGTTATAAATATAGTTACTTGTATGATTGTATGATTTATATAGTTACTTGTATAATTTTCTTACTTTGTATGATTGTTTGTTATACATAGTGCCATGGTCTTGATATCTGTCCCCGTCGGCCCTCGCCCGCTTTATGATTCGGATGTGGTAAATTCTCTTTTATAACTATTTGTTGCATTTCACATTTATGACAATTATGGCCATCAAGTTGACATGGAGATATTTTCATCTAGGAGGTACGTGAACTGGAATTTGCAACCGACCCTCTTGTCGAGAAGTTAAATTTAGTTGAAAAATAAAATGAGTATTTGAAAGAAAAAATTAAAATAATTGAAGAAGAGAAGATGAAATTGGAGTTGTATGTTGCCGATATCGTCGATGATCACAAAATGAAGATGAATGCAATGCGCTTGAAGATGTATGCAATGCGCTTAAAGATGTATGCAATGCGCTTGAAGATTAAAAAATTAAAAAATATGCCATTGATAATGAGGCTTGGTATCATTATGTCGTTGGATCAATTGTTACCTTAGTTGCGATCTTCATCGCATTTGTTGTGATGAAGGTAGGTTTTCTCTAGTGTTTTGCTTAACAAATGCATACTTAGCTTACTTTCCTCCTAAATGGCATAATTACCTAAGTTAGACAAAAAATGAACTATACTTAGCTTCTTCAGTTTATTTATGACATACTTAGCATACTTAGGTCAAAAAATGGCATGATAATCTTTGTTACCTCCAAAATTATATAGACTTAAATTATTTCCCTTGAAAATGACATAATAATCTTACTAAGCTCCAAAATGACCTCTTTACCTAGCTTAGCTCTAAAATGACCTACACTTAGCATTTTTACCTAGCTTAGCAATAAAATGGCATTTTTACCTACCTTAGTTAGAAGAAGAAGAACAAGAAGAAGAAGAAGAAGAAGAAGAAGAAGAAGTCTTCTTCTTCTTCTTCTTCTTCTTCTTCTTCTAACTAGTCTTCTTCTTCTTATTATTCTTCTTCTAACTAGTCTTCTTCTTCTTCTTCTTCTAACTTTCTTCTTTCCCAATTTGCAGATTTGCTTTAGATGAGGAAGCTTGCCTTGACGGAGTTTACTCTTCTCTTTATGCTTCCTTCTTGTTTTGATTTTGTAGGATGAACAATGTGAAACTTGCTACCTATATATGTATGTAGGGATGAAACCATGTATGCTTGTTGTTGGATATGTTGGCTAGCTATATATGTTGCATATGGACTTTTGATTTGCTATGTATATGTGTTGGATGATCATATCCATATGGCAGGGATATGATTTGGTATGTATATGTGTTGGTATGCTTGTCGAAAGTATTTTGCATCCATCTTCAAGCGCATTGCATTCATCTTCATATGAAATTCTGTGAAATTGAACGAATTTAAGAAAAAGCAGAAAAAACAGGGGCTATACATGATCTTTGCTATTTGTTGGCAGACGGCAAAGAGCTTTGCCATCAGCCAGCATATGGCAAATATGCCACGTGGCAGCTACCTGTGCAACCTGGAGGCAATGGGCTGGCTATTTGGTTGCTTTGCCGTCTGTTGGCAGACGGCAAAGATCATTGCATCCTTGTCGTCCGCCAGCGGACGACAAAGTAACCAAATAGGCCAGCCCCCCGGTGCTGCCACGTGGCCTGCTATGCCGTCTGCTGGCAGACGGCAAATGTGCAATGGTCTTTGCCGGGCGCTGGCAGACAGCAAAGATGCAAAGGTCTTTGACGTCCGCCAGCGGACAGCAAAGCACGTCGTTAACCCCTTAACGGACCTAAGTTGACACGTGTGCCATCCAGGCCCTTTCCCGTCCGCTAGCAGACGGCAAAGACCTTTGCATCTTTGTCGTCCGCCAGTAGACGGCAAAGAGCCATTTGCCGTAGCCTATTCAGCCGGACGTTTTGCCGTCCACCAGGCATGCCTTTGCCGTCAGCCATGGCTGACAGCAAAATTCCTGATTCCTGTAGTGCCTCCTCCTCTCTCCTACCTAATTCAATAATGTTTTAGGTATAAAAAATTTCAGTAAAGAAAATTAGTAATAGAATAAAATAGAAAATATAGAAGCTAGTAATAGAATAGAAAATTAGTAATAGAATATAATAGAAAATATAAAAACTAGTAATAAAATAGAAAATTTTCAGTAAAAAACATAATAGAATAGAAATTTTTAGTAAAAAGGCGAATAGAAAATTTTAGGTATCGAATAGGTTTTTTGAATATAGAAATGTTTTAGGTATCGAATAAAGTATAAAAAATTAGGTATTTACATTAACCAAATACCTTTAAATATTTTAGGTATCAGATAAAATATAAAAAAAGTTGTTTCTAATTTTGCGAATTATTTTTTTGTCATTATCACTTTGTCAACAAAGAATGTTATATGAGATTTGATGATCTAAATTTTTCACTCTCTGGAATATGCTGGCTTTCTCGTGTCGCGTCTCCCTCTCCCGCTCAGCCCACCATAAGCACCTCCCTCTCCTCTCTGTTTAGTTTTAGGTTTAGTAGATGGATGTATTTTTGTTAGATAGATGGATCTATGGATGCATTATTGATTGATGCACTTTTGTTTTATTTTGAAAAAAAATGAAAAAAAATGGATGCATGGATGCATTTTGCAGGGAACAAATCGGGTGATTGGACCACCTTAGTTGCAAACATTTCGAGTGATCTGACTTCCGAGGATGCAACAACCTCTTTATATGCACCCCAATACAAATTTGAATTGATAGGCATCGCCTTCATTCGACACTTGTGTGTCGTCCCAACATCATACATTCCTATTAATTCAACTTGGTCACTTGGATCCATCCATTTTAATCTAATCCATATTTCCACAACCTCTTCATTGCTACTGTATAAAAATTTATGTAATGGTGTATAAATACAGTATAAATATAAAGAAATGAAATACGCAGAAATAGTAGTGGCGTCGGGCAACACCCGGCGCTGCTGCTATTTAGCAGTAGCGCGGTCCAACCCTACGCTACTACTAATACATGTAGTAGTAGCACAGGGTTAGGCCCGCGGTACTATTAACAATTAGTTGTAGCGTGCTAACAGTAGCGCGAGCCCCCCGTCCTACTAATAGGGTTTTCCCTAGTAGTGTGCGGTGAACTGTCAAAGAGAGATAGGTGCTGACAAGATCATTCTGCAGACGGATTCCCAGGTAGTAGCAGCAAAGGTCAATCTAGGTTCTAGAGATAATTCAGTGTATGGGCCGATCATTGAGGAGGTCAAGGATTACTCAAGACGAGGGAAGCCTACACAGTTTTGTAGGTACGACGTTTGGTGAACCGCCTGGCTCACATCCTAGCTAAGGAAGGTTGTATTCATGAGTTATGTCAGACATGGCTCCATGTTTTTCGGGGTTGCATTATTGAATTGTTTAACAGTGATGTACTTCCTCCATAAAAAATATAAGAGTATTTAGATCACTAAAGTAGTGACCTAAACGCTTTTATATTTCTTTACAGAGGGAGTAGGCGAGAACTCTTAATAAAGGGGACGGCACTTCCACTAAACAAAATTGCGGGAATTCTACCAGTTAATACAATATTGAAGTTCAAAAAACAAAATTAAGTTCATGACTAGAAAAATAAACAACACATCGCGAGATACAGTTTTTGCGGCCCAGCCTAAACCTAAAAATACTAGTCATAGAACGAGGAAATGGGCGCCCCTATGTCTCGTTATAGCAGACCTAGGGAACCCTCACGTGATGGGAGCCTCAGATGGGCCGGCCTAGGCGCATGCGAGGCCACAACCTTGTCTTTTTCTTCTTTGTGTTTCATGTTTTCTATTTTTATTTTTGCTTTATTTTTTTTTGTATTTTACACTTTCAAATATTCTAAATATATATATTTAGAAAATACTCTACGCAAAATATTTGAAAAAAAATAACCAAGCATTTAAAAATTGTTAAATATGTATAGAGAAAATGTTCACATATACGAAAAATGTATGAAAAGATTTGGTCATGTATTTTAAAAACAATTAATCAAGCATGATGGGAGCCTCAAATGGGCGCCCCTATGTCTCGTTATTGCGAGACCTAGGGAACCCTCGCGTGATGATGGGAGCATCAGATGGGCCGGCCTAGGCGCACGCGAGGCCACAACCTTGTCTTTTTCTTTTTTGTGTTTCACATTTTCTATTTTCTTTTTTTCGTTTTTTTACACTTTCAAATATTCTAAATATATATATTTGGAAAATACTCTATGTAAAATATTTGAAAAAAATTAACCAAGCATTTAAAAATTGTTAAATGTGTATAGGGAAAATGTTTATCACATATACGAAAAATGTATGAAAAGATTTGGTCATGTATTTTAAAAACAATTAATCAAGCATTCGAATTTTTTGAACAAGTATTTGAAAAATATCTATCAAGCATTTGAAAAATGTTAAATATGTATAGAAAAAATGTTGATCATGTATTAAAAAAATGATGAATTTTTTTCATGTATATAAAATTTTTAATAAAGCATTTTAGAAGTGTTGAACAAATATTTGAAAAATGTTAGTCGAGGATTTGAAAAATGTTAAATATGTATAAAGAAATGTTGACCATGTATTAAAAATGTTAATATTGTATTTGAGAAGCGTTAATAAATAATTTATAAAATTTAAATGTATATAAAAATGTTGACCATGTATTCAAAAAATGTTAGTATTATATTTGAAAAATGTTAATCAAGTATTTAAAAATGTTTTACAATGTGTATAGAAAAATGTTGACCATGTATTAAAAAAAATTAAAACTTGTATTTGAAAAATGTTAAAAAAAATTATTAGATATATACCAAAAATGTATATAGAAAAACAATCAAAACCCTAAAAACAGATGAAAAATGAGA
>NC_057798.1:580733438-580740960 GCF_018294505.1 Triticum aestivum
AGAAAGAAAGAAACAAAACCGAAGAAAAGGGAAAGAAAAGAAAAAAGGCACTGAAAACCGAGAAAGAAACAAAGAAAAAAACGAAAAAAGCAGTAAAAACAAAGAAACGGAAGAACGGTAAAAAACAAGAAGAAAAGAAAAACGAAAAGCCAGTGGAAACCAAGCTAGTTTCCTTCAAGTTGGTAGCGCTAGTCTTAACACAAACTTGACAATGGCTTAGTGGCTAACAGCGCTGCTCTAGAATGGGCAAATTCTAGGATTGAACCCCTTGCGCTCCCTTTTTTGCTCAAGAGAAGCTACCGTCTTGCTATAAGCGACACATAGCTCTCGCGCGAGGGAATGCAGTTGGAGTTCTTGCGGCCGAGCCTTAGCCCAAATCTAGTCATAGAACGACTGACTGGACGACGATATCGTCTCTCTTCTGTGTTGAGCATACCTGGGAAAATGGGTGCACACGATTTAATATGCCCACCACTTTTGTGCAAATTCCTCCTGTCAGCTATGATGCCTTTCAATCGCGTGCACAACTTGAAACCTTAATTCCCCTCCCATTCTTCTAGTAAAACTTGAAACTTATGCAAGCTGCGAGGCTTCTTCCGTTCTTCCCCAGTGGCAAAAGTAACAAGTCTCATTATCAGACACACGAACCAGCTGCTTTCGTTTCTAACAACGCATGCAAATCCCACATTCCGGCGGATCAAAGTAACGAAAGCGGAAAAATAAATCCGAAACAGTCCTCTCAAGTGCAAGCAATACTTAACACTGATGTTTACTGAACAGTTTGGCTTCAGCAGTACAGTTACATATAATTTACATACGTACGCAGCGCAAGCAGCACTACGTCCGGCCAAGGCTCACACCTACGTGTTGTACTGATCTTACTTCCCAGGTATACAAGAGCATATAAACAGGGGCAGGATAACGGTCCTTCTAGGGTTCAAGAATGACGAGAGATACGCCCTCGCTGAAATCAATCGAGGCCTGTATCTTATCTTCGACTAAGAGCATATCAATTCATCAGTTATATATACACAAACGCACCGACAAAACATCGCTGGGCTCACAGCATGGCCTGTTCTGTCATTGAGATCTGATCTTCCGGTGTGAAGTTAAGAGAAACAAGGAAAGAATGGCGCTATGGCTTCTCCGGCGAGTCACGCTCTTTCGCTCTACTCCCGGACAGCAGTCTCTCCCTGATTGCTTTGAAAGACTGCAGCTCCTCGAGTGCATCAGATGTCCTGCGAGACATGACAGAACTGGTCGAGGCTACAGTGTTAGACTCGGCCCCTGACGTTTGAGAAGAATAGCTAGAATCTCGCAGAGGGCGTGCAGTTCTCAGCAAGTGAACCAGAGAACCAACTGCAGCGTCTTGTGATTTATGGGATGATGAGCCTGCCTGATCTCCAGCCTCCTTTCCATCACTGCTCCTGTATGAATAAACTTGCGTTAGGTGAACCAGAGAAACAGCTATATGACAACGTCGTGTTAGATCTGTAACTATGGACATTAAGAGCAATAATGCATGTAAAAACATCTACACAAAATTATAGCACTCCACATTGAACACAGCATGATAATACTCCTTCTGTTCCTTTTCGTAAGGCATATAATTCTTTTCCATCTTTTTCAATAATACAACGGCCAATGAAATTTTCCAATATGATGTCTTGGCCTAGAAATATGGAGCACAACTATGCCAACAAATTCAAAA
Source organism: Triticum aestivum (assembly GCF_018294505.1). Classification (NCBI taxonomy): domain Eukaryota; kingdom Viridiplantae; phylum Streptophyta; class Magnoliopsida; order Poales; family Poaceae; genus Triticum; species Triticum aestivum. The sequence continues at coordinate 580,735,150 of NC_057798.1, forward strand.
GCTCAAAGACTAGTGAAATGAAATTTAACTCAGTGCCATCTCAGCGGAAGGAAAAGAAAAGGATGAGAGATCTTCACATTAGTGTACACCACGAGCAGCCTCCCGGAGACCAGGGAATTCAGGTCAGATATTAATATTGCATAGCCAGTAGTACAGTAGTACTCCCTCCGTCCCAAAATAAGTGTCTCAACATTAGTACAATTTTATACTAAAGTTAGTATACATTTAAGACACTTATTTTAGGACGGAGGGAGTACAGAAGTATTTAACAAACAGGGGGTAGCTATGGTACACCATCTTTTATCCTAGAAACGAATCTAAGGAACTTCTTGTACTCCATATAATATACCATTGTCAAACCTTGAAATATTCCTTTTATGCTGTTGCAATGGTTGGGTTATTTTTATTCATACCAAAAGCTCCTTTTCTCTAAAAAAAATCTATAACACTACTGTGATCAGAGTAATGACCAAGAGTATTCTTTAATTGCTCAAATTCTGAAATAACCAAGAGTGCCTTTATGCAATTGTTAGCCATATCTGTGTTCTTCCATATTGATTAAAAAAAATCAAAACTGGGTGAAAATCCAAACGCAGCACTTCCGAGGAGACAGGGGTTGGCAGGATTTGTGGATTTTGATCATATGACTGGGAGATAAATATATGTGAGAGTAACTACATCGGCGTACCCCTGGCCATTTCATGATTTAACCAAGAATGCTCAATCTCTCACAGTAGTTGTGTAGAAAAATAGAAGGACCTTTTGTACTATCAGAAATAACCTTCACAATGGCATACAAATATTTCTATGTTTATTTGCACTAAAGGCCTGCTCTCACTCAAGTGATGGAAGGCGAAGTACGTAAAAACTGTAAGTTGTACCCAAAAATTATTTAAGAAAATACACAAGAAAATTTAAAAAATCATAGTAGTTCCTGAAATTCGGTAAAAATAAACATCTACAATCAAATATTGCACATTGCTTTTACTAAGTATACTCTGGTTGAAGACATTATTTATGATATATGCAAGGTTGAATATAATTTTTATATTTTGTACTCCGTCTGTTTCTTTCTACTTCACATATAAGATTTGTTTGAAGTCAAACATGTTTGACTATGTTTATCTGAAAAAATATCAACATTCACAATACCAAATCAATATCATTAGATGCATTATCAAATTAATTTTCATATTGTATAATTTTAGTATTGTAAATATTGATGTTTTTAAATATAAATTTGGTCAAATTTAGCGAAGTTTGACTTTAGACACATTTTATGTGCGGAGTAAAAGAAACGGAGTAATATGTTTTTGTTACAGCTACTATGTTCTACCATGCACATTGCCATATAGCAATGAGGCTAAAGTAGAAATGTTTTTTCTCAGTTGCTCAGTCAAATTCAAAATTAAATGTTGTACTTAAACAGCTCAGGGATTTGAAAAACAATTACCTTCCTCCATTTTATGCTACTACAATGGAACTTGCAAGAATGGCAACTACGCAAAATGCTCATGGTCAATATTTCAAATGATCACACTGAACTACATAAGGGCATACCCAGTTACCCACTGCTGAAAGCTCGACACCAAGTGGGGTCTGGCCAAGTGAACCACATACCCAAAATATATGGGTTGAGACATCTCTGTCTACAATGTTTGAATTGCTTATTCATAATTTCAGAGGTATTGCAATGGATACTTCTTCCAGCTGCTGCCTCAATTATTGTCCCTTTTTGCCATCTCTGAATAGTCATTTCCAAAATTATATTCTTATACTAGAATTGAACAGCAAACAGTTTGCCCATGCCATGGTCTTAAAATCCCCACAGTAAACTAACTTTCACCATGTATAGAATTTTGACCAACAATGTGTCTACATTAAAACATTGAAAGAATGCAAGCTCAATTAAATATAGTGAGCAAGCAGATATGCTCTAGCATTATTTAATAGCTAGAATGCTGACTAATTAACTGGATTACGTAACGGGGGGCAGCCCGGTGCATGTAGCTCCCGCTTGTGCAGGATCTGGGGAAGGGTCCGACCACTTTGGATTATGTAAACAGGGGGCAGCCCGGTGCATGTAGCTCCCGCTTGCGCAGGGTCTGGGGAAGGGTCCAACCACTTTGGGTCTATTACGCAGCCTTTCCCTACATTTCTGTAAGAGGCTGTTTCCAGGACTTGTTAAAATTGTTGGATTATGTAATACCTATTAAAATTGTTGGATTTCATGTAATTCCCTAATACCAAATGAAAATGCAAGAGCTCTCAATAGTTAAGATATATTACCTCCGTCCCAAATTAGTTGTCTTAGATTTGTCTAGATACGGATGTACCTACCACTAAAACGTGTCTAGATACATCCGTATCTAGACAAATCCAAGACAACTAATTCGGGACGGAGGAAGTATGATTTTAGTAAGAATCAGCCAATGCTACGTGTGCGGACTTGTGAGAACCAAAGAGCACAATGATCTGATAATACAAGTAAACCACTAAAGAAAGTTATTTAGACATACCCAGGTCTGGAGGTTGGTGGATCAACATCATCCACCGCAAAAGGATAATCTGCCTCATCCAGATCATCTTGCCGTGGTGAATCACAAGAGGAGAGCGCAGAGAATCGGCCAGATTCATCCCGACTGTCCTTACCCTGCACATTGAGCAGCCAAACAATATCAAAGCACATCAGAACAATAAAGATGATATATGCGACTCTCATAAATAGTAGGAGTACATAAGGGTGTTTCAGTAAGTAAATTTTCATTAGCTTACTCAGAATGTCAAACCTAATTCCTTAAACAAGACACAATTTAAAATACAAGGCAAATAAATTTTCTAGTACAAAAGTTAACTTTGAACTTCCAAACTACTCCCTCCGTCCCAAAATAAGTGTCGTTAATTTAGTGCTCCCTCCGTAAAGAAATATAAGAGAGTTTAGATCGCTACTTTAGTGATCTAAACACTCTTATATTTCTTTACAGAGGGAGTACAACTTTGCACTAAATTTTGTACTAAATCAGCGACACTTATTTTTAGACAGAGGGAGTATTTTTTAAGATCAAAAGTTGATGTTGAGCAAATAAAGTGTGATTATATTAACTGTAGAGGGGGAGGGGGGTTAATCTCTAAATACTCTTCTAGAAAAGATGGTACACATAACTTTGCTAATAAAAGTAATTGTGTGGTACTCTGGACTGACAACTATTACAATCTCCACTCACTGCAATTGAGAAAAGTGTGGTCGCTGTTATTGTTCAACAAGTCACAAAGATTAAATTTTGGTTCCAAATAGCTGGGGCATGAGCACCTAATTCTGTGACTAACTTCCCCTTTGCAATCTTCTTTGTGCTAAGGTATTGAAAATAGGTCTACTGGGCTGTATACTTGATTGCTTGTACTAGGTACCCTCACCGGTTATCAGAAAAAAAAAACTATAAGGTCAAGTAAAACCTAGTATAAGGCCGAATACCCAGTAAAATTGCTACGGGTTGAACAACCTGTCTGATACCTACTATAGGTCGGTTCAAGCTGGCCTAAAGCCCGCACAGTAACTCTGTTCAGTCAATAATAAAATTAATTTGAATTTCCTCATACCTTTAGTTTCACTAGTTCATGACTACCAAACAAATACTCCCTCCGTTCCATATTCCTGTCATGGTTTTAGTTCAAATTAACAGTTGCTACTAACTCTTAACCCTTCAGCATATACTTGATCAACAGTTTGATATATTCAAGTACAGCAAAATCCTTCAGTTTCAATAGTTTGTGGCTACCAAACAAATGAAGTCAACAGCTGCTACCAATTCTTAACCCTTCAGCATAGTAGAGGCTGAAAACAGCTTACTCTGCTTGAATATTCTCAACGACAGCAAAATCCAACCTTTCAACTTGAAGCATAAACACAAGTACAGTACTAAACTTAACATCAAATTAGCAAGACCATAAATGAATCACCTTGGATCCTGGTGACGAGCTGCCATATGGATCCCCCATCCGAAGTCCTTCTGGCCTTCCGAATGACCGGCTGATATCTGATGGGGACTCTTGTGAACCTGCTGCTCCCTTGTCACCTCTCCTCGGGGATGGCGGTGGCAGCATTAAACCTTTAACCGGGTCCAGCATGCTCTGACGGTGCACGGGGCTCCTTCTCACGCCGGGTATGGTCACCGGTGCAGACTCCCCCCTCAGAGGCGACTGCAGGTACCCACCAGGAAAATTGGGGGGCGATGGAGTTGGTGACGCGTAGTGCAACGGCGGTGGCGAAAATCTCGTCTGCTGCGCTGGGGCGAGCGGCCAGAGCGCAGGCGGCGCCCAGCTGTGCGGACGCTGCTGCTGATAGGACTGGGGGAAAGCGCAGCCCGTGGCCTCCGTGAGCGAAGAAGGGAAGTTGCGCATGGGCTCAGCTGCTGGGCTGCCCACGTAGTTGGTGATCAACATGGAGGGGGAGAGGGAGGAGATCTCCAGGTTGAACGCGGCGAGACTGGATAGGTACTGGACGGAGACGACGAGACGGCCGGGCTGGGTGTCAACGGGAACGAAGCGGTGGGAGCGCATGTCAGACTCCTGGGCGCGCGAGAAAGGCACGGCGAAGGAGCCGACGGTGTAGCCCATCTCGTAGTTGTACGACTGGTTGGCGCAGAGGAGACGGAAGACGCGGTACGCGGGGAGCAGGCGGAGCGTGGTGTACACCGACCTCAGCAGGGTCATGCACCGCTTGTACGCCCGGTTCACGGCCATCCCCTCGCCGGCCGCCGCAGCGTCCGGCCAGGGCTCGCACGCGACCGTCCACCTCTCGACCACCTCCCCGCCCGCTCCGCCGCAGCCGGCGGGGGCCAGGTGGATGTCCACGACGAGCGGCTCCCCGGGGGGCGGCGCCTCCAGGCGCTCGGCCGAGGGGGGCGGCGGCGGGTCGTGGAGCGGGAGGTGGAACCACCTGTCGCGGCGGCGGAAGGACGCCGAGGCGGCCGCCGGCGCCGGCGCGGCGAGCGGGCGCGGCGCGCGCACGGCGAGGACGGCGTGCAGCACCTTGAGGTGGAACTGCTCCGCCATCAGCTCCGCGCCCGCGCGGCCGCCGCCCCCCGAGTCCGACATGCTGGACATTGCCGCCCAGTCCCAGCCCCAGCCCCGGCGCGGGCCGGCCCCTCCTCCTCCCGGCCGAGACTGCTCAAGCTGTCCTCCCCTCCCAAGCTGCGCGGCATGGCTGGCGCTGGCAGCAGTGAGACTGCATAAATCCGATCTGCGGCGATCCAAATCGGCGGGTGGACAGATCTGCACGCTAATGGGAAGAGAGGGGAGGGGAGGTTGGAGTTGCAGATTTGGATGCCGGGGGAGTTGAGTCCGGGGTTGTTTATCTGTGAGGATTAAGGATCGCTGGTTTCGTTTTTGGGTTGCTGGGTCGCTGTTGGTGTCGTCATGATGGGATTATTATGACGCTCACGACAAAACAAAAACAAAATGGTGCTGTACTGTACTGTATTATTTTGCTCGTAAAATAAGTTGTTAAGCTACCATTAGCTCTCATGGTGGAGGATTAGTTTAGCTTTCCTTCTGGATTAGTATGAGCATTCGGGTCAAAGAGTACAGCCAGCCATGTAGGTGCGTGTCAACCATTATTCTCCATGTTTCTTGTCTGTGTGTATTTCGGCTGGGAATCTTCGGAGTGAATGCAAAAAAATTGTAAAATAATTGTGTTGAATTGGCGACTTAATCTTCTTTTTGTCCAATATATAATTTATTTGCGGTTTACGTACAAGGAGGGACACTGGAACAGAAGCATTGTTCTTTAAAAAGAAGATGGAAAAGATTGTT
>NC_057798.1:580741146-580761810 GCF_018294505.1 Triticum aestivum
GGTCTTTTCTCGGTCCCACAGGAGAGACGTGGATCATTCTGATATTTTATTTGTGGTCTATGTTATCTGCCGTTGTGTGTTTTAGGAGACCATCGACTTACCATATTATATATTTATTTATTTATTTAAAAGTTAGTATGATAGTTGCTAAAATTTCATTCAAAAAAAGAAGACATCCATAGGTAGGTGAACATGTGCCGTCAACATGGTTTGTCCGACATGTCCAATGTGTCAAAAGAGCTCCAACTGCTCACCACCACCGGACAAGCCAAATGAAACTACCGCATGCATCACGTACCAACCACCCATCACCACAAACACGGTGCTTCCACCCAAGGATCGGGTCTTCCAAGTCGATACTTCCATCAAAGTAACGACGCCATGGGTGCTACCATCGTTGAGCCAATGAGTTGGATCTGGGTTTTCACCGAAAGACGAGAATTCGGGTATGGGAGAGGTATCGGATCTTCTCGATGAGGCCTCCATATGAAACTACATCTTGTGATGGATCTAATGATCGTTCCAGATGTAAATGTTTTTCTCCACACATACCTGGTCAAACTTTGTGAGGATTGACTTTTTAAAATATCTATATGTTATGGACCTGAGAGAGTACCTAACTACAGAGAGATCAAGTGTGTTTGCAAAAAGTGTGTATGTGTGAAAGAGAAGGGACAACACATGGTAAAGTAGAGAAAAAGTGTGTGTGTGTGTGTGTGTGTGTGTGTGTGTGTGTGTCTTATGCAAACATGTCATGCATGCATCTCCAAGAGCCTTATTTTTGTTGGTGGGAGTCCTGGACTAGGGGGTCCTCGGGCGTCCGGTCTATTGGATATGGGCCGGACTGATGGGTCGTCAAGATACAAGACAGAAGATCATCTCTCGTGTCCGGTGGGGACTCCCGTATACATGGATGGCAAGTTTAGGTGTCCGGATATGTTATTTTCTTTCTGTTAAACCGATCTTGTACAACCCTAAGCCCCTCAGGTGTCTACATAAACCGGAGGGTTAGATCGGAGGCAGGATCACAACATTACTAAGCTAGCCAAACTAGGGTTAGCCAATACGATCTCGTGGTAGATCAACTCTTGTAACCCCTATACCCTTCGAATATAATCAAGCAGGAGTAGAGTTTTACCTCCATTAAGAGGGCCCGAACCTGGGTAAACATTGTGTCCTTTTGATCATAGTTACCATCGATCCTCAGACATACAGCTTGGGCCCCCCTACCCGAGATCTGCCGGTTTTGACACTGACATTGGTGCTTTCATTGAGAGCTCCGATGTATCGTCGACAGAAGGATTGATGGCTCTCCTCTTCATCAACAATGATGCTGCGTCCAGGGAAACCTTTCTTCCCGAACAGGTCTTTGTGTTCGGTGGCTTCGTGCTTCGTGTCAACTCGATCGGCTGCCTCGAGCAGGTCTACAGTTACGCCCCCGGCCACCAGATCAGGTTCGGAAACCTGAACTATGTCGCTGATATCCGAGGAGATCTAATTTTCGAGGGGTTCACGGCCTTGGATGCCGCTCTGTGCCCCCATCAAGAAGTCTTTTTGTATCCCCTATTAGATCCCGTTCAAGGCTCAACCCTCGGACCTGCCCCGGCCTTAGATCTAGGGCAGGTCGCATCGTCTGAAGATGGGAGCATTAGCCCCGCCGACTCCTTCCCCTCGTGGAGCTCCCGACCAAAGACCCAGATGCAATCTTGCACTTGCCTCTGGACAATCACTCTGAACTGTCGAGGTCTACGCTTATTGGGTCCGATCAGAGGTCCCATGCCGAACTTAGTCCTGCAGATTCATAGTTTCCGGTCCAACTTTTGCTCCTAGATGAAGCATTGGGATTAATGCAGTCTCTCGCCATCACGGAGGCTTTGCCTCCGAACTGTACCCAGCTCGGGCTGGGGCTGAGAGCGGGGAATTTTATGCCCCACCCACCACCCACTTAATAGCCATTGCCGAGGATTTAACCAACATGTTGGACTACGTGTCCGAAGACATCGACGACATGGACGACGATGCCGGTGCCAAACCAAGCCAGGTCCCACCCGTCATAGGGTGTTGGACAGCCACTTCAACCTATGATGTGTACATGGTGGACACTCCTGACAAAAAGGACGACGAGGATAATCCGAGCCCCAATGAGGACAAACCTGTCGATAAACCACCAAAGCATTGACGTCAGTGGCGCCGCTCATGATCGCGTCGGGCGAAGGATAGTAATACTAGCACCGGAGACAATGAGACTCTGGATGATGCCGAAGATCCTGAATACCCCGTCGAGCCCACATCCGAACATGATGAAAGGGAAGAGGGTCAGTATATTCCTGAACACGCTGATCACGAAGATTTGGAGGATATCAACTACATGCTAGAATCCTAAGAGGACGCTAGCCTCGGTGACGAAGACTTTATCATCCCAGAGGAACCCCTCGAACAAGAATGCTTCAAGCGACAGCTCATCCCCACAGCGCGGAGCCTGAAAAAGAAACAACAGCAGCTCAAAGCTGAACAGGATACACTCATTGAAAGGTGGACTAAGGTCCAGGCCGCTGAGGAATACGGCCACGAGCATCCTGCAAAAAGTTACCCCAAGCGCAAGTTGCTACCACAATTCGACGACGAAGCCCTTGAGCCAATACCGTCAAATACAATCAGGCAGATCAACCAGACCGACCACCACGTGGACGGGATAAAGCGGCATGTCAAGCCGAACACCAACCCGCACCCTCTCGCCGAAGAGGCAGGGAGACAGCAGCTGCGAGATACACATATGACTTGGAATGTGACCTAGCCAATAAAGTTGTCCAGCCTAGATCAATCTACGGATCAAGAGGCTATGCCCCGGCGCGAGACAACGGCTATGAAGCCCGGCGTGACGACCATTACTATACAAGGGATAAGAACCAAACTCAGATGTCAGCCGACCTCCACCGCGATATTGCATGATATAGAGGGGCCGCACACCCTTTATGCTTCATCGATGAGGTAATGCAGCAGCAATTTCTGGAAGGGTTTAAACCCATAAACATCAAACAGTACGATGGAACTACGGATCCAGACATCTGGATTGAAGATTTTCTTCTCCACATCCACATGGCTCATGGAGATGACCTCCAGGCCATCAAATATCTTCCTCTAAAGCGGAAAGGACCAGCACGGCACTGGCTGAACAGCCTCCCAGAAAACTCCATTGGAACCTGGGAAGATTTGGAATATGCTTTTTGGGCCAACTTTCAGGGCACTTATGTCCGGCCACCGGATGCTGACGACTTGAGTCACATAATTCAGCAACTAGGCGAATCGGCTCGCAAGCTTTGGAATTGGTTCCTAATAAAAAAGAACCAGATCATGGATTGTCCGGACATCGAAGCCTTAGCGGCCTTCAAGCACAGCGTCCGAGATGAATGGCCCGCCCGACACCTTGGGAAGGAAAATCCGAAGACTATGGCAGCCTTAACTGCACTAATGACCCACTTCTGCGGGTGAGGATAGCTGGTTGGCTCATAGAAGGAACATCTTGGGCGATCCTGGCACTTCAGAAGCCAGGGATGGCAATGGTAAACCTTGCCGCAATAAAAATAAGCGTCAGAACAACAACAACGACGCAGACGATACGGCAGTCAATGCCGAATTCAGTGGTTCTAAATCCGGTTAGCAGAAGAAACCTTTTAAAGGCAACTAGGACGGTCCATCTAGTTTGGATAAAATCCTTGAGAGGCCCTTCCAGATTCATGGCACACCCGATAAGCCTGCCAACCACACCAACATAAATTGTTGGGTCTTCAAATAGGCTGGTAAGATAAATACCGAACACAAGGGAAAAGGACCTCCAATTGAAGACGATGATGAGCCCCGCCAGCTGAACACCGGGGGTCAGAAGCAGTTTCCCCCCAAGGGGAAAACAGTGAACATGATCTATGTCACTCACATCCCGAAAAGGGAGCGCAAGCGCGCACTAAGGGACGTGTACGCTGTAGAGCCTGTCGCCTGATACGTCTCCAACATATCTATAATTTATGAAGCATTCATGCTATTTTATTATCTGTTTTGAATGATTACGTACTTTATTATACACTTTTATATTACTTTTGGGACTAACCTATTAAGCGGGGGCCCAGCCCATATTGTTGTTCTATTGCTTGTTTCAGTATTTCGAAGAAAAGGAATATCAAACGGACTCCAAACGGAATGAAACCTTTGGGAGCATGATTTTTGGAATGAACATGATCCGGGAGACTTGGAGTACAAGCCAGGGAGGCTTCAAGGAGGTCAGGAGATAGGAGGGCGCGCCCACCCCCTGGGCATGCCCCCCTGTCTCGTGGGCCCCTCGTGGCTCCCCCGACCGACTTCTTTTGCCTATATATTCCCTTATACCCTAAAACCATCAAATACGAAGATAGATCGGGAGTTCCACCGCCGCAAGCCTCTGTAGCCACCAAAAACCTTTCGGGAGCCCGTTCCGGCACCCTGCCGGAGAGGGAATCCATCAACGGTGGCCATCTTCATCATCCCGGCGCTCTCCATGACGAGGAGGGAGTAGTTCACCCTCGGGGCTGAGGGTATGTACTAGTAGCTACGTGTTTGATCTTTCTCTCTCTCTCGTGTTCTCTCTATGGCACGATCTTGATGTATCGCGAGCTTTGCTATTATAGTTGGATCTTATGATGTTTCTCCCCCTCTACTCTCTTGTGATGAATTGAGTTTTCCTCTTGAAGTTATCTTACCGGATTGAGTCTTTAAGGATTTGAGAACACTTGATGTATGTCTTGCCGTGCTTATCTGTGGTGACAATGGGATATTCACGTGATTCACTTGATGTATGTTTTGGTGATCAACTTGCGGGTTCCGCCCATGAACCTATGCATAGGGGTTGACACACGTTTTCGTCTTGACTCTCCGGCAGAAACTTTGGGGCACTCTTTGAAGTACTTTGTGTTGGTTGAATAGATGAATCTGAGATCGTGTGATGCATATCATATAATCATGCCCACGGATACTTGAGGTGGCAATGGAGTATCTAGGTGATATTAGGGTTTTGGTTGATTCGTGTGTTAAGGTGTTATTCTAGTATGAACTCTTGAATAGATCGATCCGAAAGAACAACTTTGAGGTGGTTGCATACCCTACCATAATCTCTTCGTTTGTTCTCCGCTATTAGTGGCTTTGGAGTGACTCTTTGTAGCATGTTGAGGGATAGTTATATGATCCAATTATGTTATTATTGTTGAGAGAACTTGCACTAGTGAAAGTATGAACCCCATGCCTTGTTTCCTACCATTGCAATACCGTTTACGCTCACTTTTATCATTAGTTACCTTGCTGTTTTTATAATTTCAGATTACAAATACCCATATCTACTATCCATATTGCACTTGTATCACCATCTCTTCACCGAACTAGTGCACCTATACAATTTACCATTGTATTGGGTGTGTTGGGGACACAAGAGACTCTTTGTTATTTGGTTGCAGGGTTGCTTGAGAAAGACCATCTTCATCCTACGCCTCCCACGGATTGATAAACCTTAGGTCATCCACTTGAGGGAAATTTGCTACTGTCCTACAAACCTCTACACTTGGAGGCCCAACAACGTCTAAAAGAAGAAGGTTGTGTAGTAGACATCAAGCTCTTTTCTGGCGCCGTTGCCGGGGAGGTGAGTGCTTGAAGGTATATCTTGAAATCTTGCAATCGAATCTTTCTGTTTCTTGTTTTATTAGTAGTTTAGTTTATAAAAGAAAACTACAAAAAAATGCAATTAAGTTTGTCTCATACACTTCATCTTTTTAATATCTTTCGTGAGTTTGATGAAAAGGAAAATTGTGCTCAAGTGCTAGAAGAAGAAATCTATAGAATGTTTGATACTAAATCTTTGAATGATGAGCATGATTGCAATGTTGTTGGTATGAACTCTTTGAATATCCATAGTACTAATGATGAGTGCACTAGTTATGATGAAAATATCTCTTATAAGCATGTCAATTTTTGTGGATTAGATTGGGTTTGCAAGTACACACCAAATAGGGAAAATAGATATTGCAAGAGGCATAAGTATTTAGAAACTAAAGGTTTGCAAGAAAGTCTTGATGATTGTGTCGAAAGATTCAATATTTTTCGTGCTCCGTGTGAACTTTGCAATGAACATGGTCATTTAAATCTCCAATGCAAATTGTTTCATGATCGACTCGTGTCCAAAAATTGTGATAACTTGATTACCCTTGAGCATCATAAAGAGCTTAGTCTTCTTTTGGGGTATGAAGAAATGAAACGTATAATTGAGGGTATTCCAAAATTTAATCTTGATAGATTTCTTGATTTTGATCTAGAGAAGATTTATATGTATTGTGCGGTGAATTGCATTGAAAATCCTTATATTGCCAATTGCATAAAGAAAAGAAATCAAATAGAAGATGATGAGAATACTAATGAAAGGGAAGAGACTTCCCAATATCCTCCTATTATTTCTTATGATGAATCAGGTAACGAGGAGGAGCTTTCTATTCAACCAATCTCATCTATAAGGATCTAAAAGAAGAAGGTTGAACCCACACATAATGTGAAAAGGAAAATAAGGAGCAACAAAGTTAAAAGGTATCTCTCTCAAATGAAGTTGCTCCTACTACTCATTGTGATGATGATAATTGCTATACTATTGGTGCTATCCATACTATTAATGGTGAGAGTGAAGGAAATATGCCCTAGAGGCAATAATAAAGTTATTATTTATTTCCTTATTTCATGATAAATGTTTATTATTCATGCTAGAATTGTATTAACCGGAAACATAATACATGTGTGAATACATAGACAAACATAGTGTCACTAGTATGCCTCTACTTGACTAGCTCGTGAATCAAAGATGGTTAAGTTTCCTAGCCATAGACATGAGTTGTCATTTGATTAACGGGATCACATCATTAGGAGAATAATGTGATTAACATGACCCATTCCGTTAGCCTAGCACTTGATCGTTTAGTATGTTGCTATTGCTTTCTTCATGACTTATACATGTTCCTGTAACTATGAGATTATGCAACTCCCGTTTGTCGGAGGAAAACTTTGGGTGCTACCAAACATCACAACGTAACTGGGTGATTATAAAGGAGTACTATAGGTGTCTCCAAAGGTACATGTTGGGTAGGCGTATTTCGAGATTAGGTTTTGTCACTCCGATTGTCGGAGAGGTATCTCTGGGCCCTCTCGGTAATGCACATCACCATAAGCCTTGCAAGCAATGTAGCTAATGAGTTAGTTACGAAATTATGCATTACGTAGCGAGTAAAGAGACTTACCGGTAACAAGATTGAACTAGGTATTGGATACCGACGATCGAATCTCGGGCAAGTAACATACCGATGACAAAGGGAACAAAGTATGTTGTTATGCGGTTTGACCGATAAAGATCTTCGTAGAATATGTAGGAACCAATATGGGCATCCAGGTTCCGCTATTGGTTATTGACCAAGAATAGTTATAGGTCATGTCTACATAGTTCTCGAACCCGTAGGGTCCGCACGCTTAAGGTTTCGATGACAGTTTTATTATGAGTTTATGAGTTTTGATGTACCGAAGGAGTTCGGAGTCCCGAATGAGATTGGCGACATGACGAGGAGTCTCAAAATGGTCGAGATGTAAAGATCGATATATTGGACAACTATATTCGGACTTCTGAAAGGTTCCGAGTGATTCAAGTATTTTTCGGAGTACCGGAGAGTTACGGGAATTCGCCGGGAGAAGTATTGGGCCTTATTGGGCCATACGGGAAAGAGAGAGGGGCTGCCTAGGGCAGGCCGCGCGCCCCCCTCCCCCCCCAAGGCCTAGTCCGAATTGGACTAGGGGAGGGGCCGCACCCCTTCCTTCCTTCCCTTCTTTCTTCCCTTTCCTTCTCTCCTACTCCTACTACATGGAAGGGCTCCTAGTTCTACTAGAAAAGGGGGAATCCTACTCCCGGTGGGAGTAGGACTCCCCTAGGGCGCGCCATAGAGAGGGCCGGCCCTCCCCCTCCTCCACTCCTTTATATACGGGGGCAGGGGGCACCCCATGACACACAAGTTGATCTACGGATCGTTCCTTAGCCGTGTGCGGTGCCCCCTCCACCATATTCCACCTCGGTCATATCGTCGCGGAGTTTAGGCGAAGCCCTGCGCCGGTAGAGCATCATCATCGTCACCATGCCGTCGTGCTGACGGAACTCATCCCCGACACTTTGCTGGATCAGAGTCCAGGGATCGTCATCGAGCTGAACATGTGCTAAACTCGGAGGTGCCGTACGTTCGGTACTTGGATCGGTCGGATCGTGAAGACGTATGACTACAACTACGTTGTCATAACGCTTCCACTTACGGTCTACGAGGGTACATGGACAACACTCTCCCCTCTCGTTGCTATGCATCACCATGATCTTGCGTGTGCGTAGGATTTTTTTTGAAATTACTACGTTCCCCAACAGTGGTATCGGAGCCAGGTTTTATGCGTTGATGTTATATGCACGAGTAGAACACAAGTGAGTTGTGGGCGATACAAGTCATACTGCTTACCAGCATGTCATACTTTGGTTCGGCGGTATTGTTGGATGAAGCGGCCCGGACCGACATTACGCGTACGCTTACGCGAGACTGGTTCTACCGACGTGCTTTGCACACAGGTGGCTGGCGGGTGTCAGTTTCTCCAACTTTAGTTGAACCGAGTGTGGCTACGCCCGGTCCTTGAGAAGGTTAAAAAAACACTAACTTGACGAACTATCGTTGTGGTTTTGATGCGTAGGTAAGAACGGTTCTTGCTTAGCCCGTAGCAGCCACGTAAATTTTGCAACAACAAAGTGGAGGACGTCTAACTTGTTTTTGCAGGGCATGTTGTGATGTGATATGGTCAAGACGTGATGCTATATTTTATTGTATGAGATGATCATGTTTTGTAACCGAAGTTATCGGCAACTGGCAGGAGCCATATGGTTGTCGCTTTATTGTATGAAATGCAAACGCCCTGTAATTGCTTTACTTTATCACTAAGGGGTAGCGATAGTCGTAGAAGCAATAGATGGCGTAAACGACAACGATGCTACGATGGAGATCAAGGTGTCGCGCTGGTGACGATGGTGATCACGACGGTGCTTTAGAGATGGAGACCACAAGCACAAGATGATGATGGCCATATCATATCACTTATATTGATTGCATGTGATGTTTATCCTTTATGCATCTTATCTTGCTTTGATTGACGGTAGCATTTTAAGATGATCTCTCACTAATTATCAAGAAGTGTTCTCCCTGAGTATGCACCGTTGCGAAAGTTCTTCGTGCTGAGACACCACGTGATGATCGGGTGTGATAGGCTCTACGTTCAAATACAACGGGTGCAAAACAGTTGCACACGCGGAATACTCAGGTTAAACTTGACGAGCCTAGCATATACAGATATGGCCTCGGAACACAGAGACCGAAAGGTCGAGCGTGAATCATATAGTAGATATGATCAACATAGTGATGTTCACCATTGAAAACTACTCCATCTCATGTGATGATCGGACATGGTTTAGTTGATTTGGATCACGTGATCACTTAGATGACTAGAGAGATGTCTGTCTAAGTGGGAGTTCTTAAGTAATATGATTAATTGAACTTAAATTTATCATGAACTTAGTCCTGGTAGTATTTTGCAAATTATGTTGTAGATCAATAGCTCGCATTGTTGCTTTCATATGTTTATTTTGATATGTTCCTAGAGAAAAATTGTGTTGAAAGATGTTAGTAGCAATGATGCGGATTGGATCCGTGATCTGAGGTTTACCCTCATTGCTGCACAGAAGAATTATGTCCTTAATGCACCGCTAGGTGACAGACCTATTGCATGAGCAGATGCAGACGTTATGAACATTTGGCTAGCTCAATATGATGACTACTTGATAGTTTTGTGCACCATGCTTTATGGCTTAGAATCGGGACTTCAAAAACATTTTGAACGTCATGGACCATATGAGATGTTCCAGGAGTTGAAGTTAATATTTTAAGCAAATACCCGAGTTGAGAGATATGAAGTCTCCAACAAGTTCTATAGCTAAAAGATGAAGGAGAATCGCTCAACTAGTGAGCATGTGATCAGATTGTCTGGGTACTACAATCGCTTGAATCAAGTGGGAGTTAATCTTCCAGATAAGATAGTGATTGACAGAATTCTCTAGTCACCACCACCAAGTTAGTAGAACTTCGTGATGAACTATAATGCAAGGGATGACGAAAACGATTCCCAAGCTCCTCGTGATGCTGAAATCGACGAAGGTAGAAATCAAGAAAGAGCATCAAGTGTTGATGATTGACAAGACCACTAGTTTCAAGAAAAGGGCAAAGGGAAAGAAAGGGAACTTCAAGCAGAATGGCAAGCAAGTTGTCACTCCCGCGAAGAAGCCCAAAGCTGGACCAAAGCCTGAAACTGAGTGATTATACTGCAAAGGAAATGGTAACTAGAAGCGGAAATGCCTTGAATATTTGGTGGATAAGAAGGATGGCAAAGTGAACAAGGGTATATTTGATATACATGTTATTGATGTGTACCTTACTAGTGTTTATAGTAACCCCTGAGTATTTGATACTTGTTCGGTTGCTAAGATTAGTAACTCGAAACAGGAGTTACAGAATAAACAGAAACTAGTTGAGGGTAAAGTGACGATGTGTGTTGGAAGTGGTTCCAAGATTGATATGATCATCATCGCACACTCCCTATACTTTTAGGATTAGTGTTGAACCTAAATAAATGTTATTTGGTGTTTGCGTTGAGCATGAATATGATTTGATCATGTTTATTGCAATACGGTTATTCATTTAAAATCAGAGAATAATTGTTGTTCTGTTTAAATGAATAAAAAAACTTTGATGGTCATACACCCAATGAAAATAGTTTGTTGGATCTCGATCGTAGTGATACACATATTCATAATATTGATGCCAAAAGATGCAAAGTTGATAATGATAGTGCAACTTATTTGTGGCACTGCCGTTTGGGTCATATCGGTGTAAAGCGCATGAAGAAACTCCATAAAGATGGATTTTCAGAATCACTTGGCTATGAATCATTTGATGCTTGCGAACCGTGCCTTTTGGGCAAGATGACTAAAACTCTGTTCTCCGGAACAATGGAACGAGCTACTGACTTGTTGGAAATAATACATACCGATGTATGCGATCCAATGAGTGTTGATGCTCGTGGCAAGTATCGTTATTTTCTGACCTTCACAAAATGATTTGAGCAGATATGGGTATATCGACTTAATGAAACATAAGTCTGAAATAGTTGAAGAGTTCAAGGAATTTCAGAGTGAAGTGGAAAAATCATCCTAACAAGAAAAATAAAGTTTCTACGATCTGATCGTGGAGACGAATATTTGAGTTATGAGTTTGGTCTTCATTTGAAACAATGTGAAATAGTTTCGCAACTCACGCCATCTGGAACACCACAATGTAATGGTCTGTCTGAACGTTGTAATCGTACTTTACTAGATATGGTGCGATCTATGATGTCTCTTATCGGTTTTACCACTATCGTTTTGGGGTTGTGCATTAGAGACAGCTGCATTCACGTTTAAAAGGGCACCATCTAAGTCCGTTGAGACGACACCGTATGAACTATGGTTTAGCAGTAAACCAAAGTTGTCATTTCTTAAAGTTTGGGGCTGCGATGCTTATGTGAAGAAACTTCAACCAGATAAGCTCGAACCTAAATCGGAGAAGTGTGTCTTCATAGGATACCCAAAGGAGACAGTTGGGTACACCTTCTATCACAGATCCGAAGGCAAGACATTCGTTGCTAAGAATGGATCCTTTCTATAGAAGGAGTTTCTCTCGAAAGAAGTGAGTGGGAGGAAAGTAGAACTTGATGAGGTAACTGTACCTGCTCCCTTATTGGAAAGTAGTTCATCACAGAAATCGGTTCCTGTGACACCTACACCAATTAGTGAGGAAGCTAATGATATTGATCATGAAACTTCAGATCAAGTTCCTACTGAACCTCGTAGGTCTACCAGAGTAAGATCCACACCAGAGTGGTACGGTAATCCTATTCTGGAAGTCATGTTACTTGACCATGATGAACCTATGAACTATGAGGAAGCGATGATGAGCCTAGATTCCGCAAAATGGCTAGAGGCCATGAAATCTGAGATGGGATCCATGTATGAAAACAAAGTATGGACTTTGGTTGACTTGCCCGATGATCGGCAAGCCATTGAGAATAAATGGATCTTTAAGAAGAAGACTGACGCTGATGGTAATGTAACTGTCTATAAAGCTTGACTTGTCGCAAAAAGGTTTTTGACAAGTTCAAGGTGTTGACTACAATGAGATTTTCTCAACTGTAGCGATGCTTAAGTCTGTCCGAATCATGTTAGCAATTGCCACATTTTATGAAATCTGGCAAATGGATGTCAAAACTGCATTCCTTAATGGTTTTCTTAAAGAAGAGTTGTATATGATGCAACCAGAAGGTTTTGTCAATCCTAAAGGTGCTAACAAAATGTGCATGCTCCAGCGATCCATCTATGGACTGGTGCAAGCATCTCGGAGTTGGAATATACGTTTTGATGAGATGATCAAAGCATATAGTTTTGTACAGACTTACGATGAAGCCTGTATTTACAAGAAAGTGAGTGGGAGCACTACAACATTTCTGATAAGTATATGTGAATGACATATTGTTGATCGGAAATAATGTAGAATTATTCTGCAAAGCATAAAGGAGTGTTTGAAAGGAGTTCTTTAAAAGAAAGACCTCAGTAAAGCTACTTACATATTGAGCATCAAGATCTATTGAGATAGATCAAGACGCTTGATAAGATTTTTCAATGAGTACATACCTTGATAAAATTTTGAAATAGTTCAAAATAGAACAGTCAAAGAAGGAGTTCTTGCCTGTGATGCAAAGGTGTGAAGTTGAGTAAGACTCAAGACCCGACCATGGCAGAAAATAGAAAGAGAGTGAAAAGTCATTCCCTATGCCTTAGTCATAGGTTCTATAAAGTATGCTATGCTATGTACCAGACCTATTGTATACCTTGCTCTTTATTTGGCAAGGGAGTACAATAGCGATCTAGGAGTAGATCACTGAACATTGGTCAAGAATATCCTTAGTGAAGACTAAGGAAATATTTCTCGATTATGGAGGTGATAAAAGAGCCCGTCGTAAAGAGTTACATCGGTGCAAGCTTTCACACTGATCCAGATGACTCTAAGTCTCAATCTGGATACATACTGAAAGTGGGAGCAATTAGCTAGAGTAGCTCCGTGCAGAGCATTGTAGACATAGAATATTTGCAAAATACATGTGGCTCTGAATGTGACAGAACCGTTGACTAAGCTTCTCTCACGAGCAAAACATGATCATACCTTTATACTGTTTGGGTGTTAATCACATAGCAATGTGACTAGATTATTGAATCTAGTAAACCCTTTGGGTGTTGGTCACATGAAGATGTGAACTATGGGTGTTAATCATATACAGATATGAATATTGGTATTAAATCACATGGCAATGTGAACTAGATTATTGACTCTAGTGCAAGTGGGAGACTGAAGGAAATATGCCCTAGAGGCAATAATAAAGTTATTATTTATTTCCTTATTTCATGATAAATGTTTATTATTCATGCTAGAATTGTATTAACCGGAAACATAATACACGTGTGAATACATAGACAAACATAGTGTCACTAGTATGCCTCTACTTGACTAGATCGTGAATCAAAGATGGTTAAGTTTCCTAGCCATAGACATGAGTTGTCATTTGATTAACGGGATCACATCATTAGGAGAATAATGTGATTGACATGACCCATTCCGTTAGCCTAGCACTTGATCGTTTAGTATGTTGCTATTGCTTTCTTCATGACTTATACATGCTCCTGTAACTATGAGATTATGCAACTCCCGTTTGCCGGAGGAAAACTTTGGGTGCTACCAAACGTCACAACATAACTGGGTGATTATAAAGGAGTACTACAGGTGTCTCCAAAGGTACATGTTGGGTTGGCGTATTTCGAGATTAGGTTTTGTCACTCCGATTGTCGGAGAGGTATCTTTGGGCCCTCTCGGTAATGCACATCACCATAAGCCTTGCAAGCAATGTAGCTAATGAGTTAGTTACGGAATGATGCATTATGTAATGAGTAAAGAGACTTACCGGTAACGAGATTGAACTAGGTATTGGATAGCGACGATCGAATCTCGGGCAAGTAACATACCGATGACAAAGGGAACAAAGTATGTTGTTATGCGGTTTGACCGATAAAGATCTTCGTAGAATATGTAGGAACCAATATGGGCATCCAGGTTCCGCTATTGGTTATTGACCAAGAATAGTTCTAGGTCATGTCTACATAGCTCTCGAACCCGTAGGGTCCGCACGCTTAAGGTTTCGATGATCGTTTTATTATGAGTTTATGAGTTTTGATGTACCGAAGGAGTTCGGATTCCCGGATGAGATCGGAGACATGACGAGGAGTCTCAAAATGGTCGAGACGTAAAGATTGATATATTGGACGACTATATTCGGACTTCGGAAAGGTTTCGAGTGATTCAGGTATTTTTCGGAGTACCGGAGAGTTACGGGAATTCGCCGGGAGAAGTATTGGGCCTTATTGGGCCATACAGGAAAGAGAGAGGGGCTGCCTAGGGCAGGCCGCGCGCCCCCCCAAGGCCTAGTCCGAATTGGACTAGGGGGAGGGGCCGCACCCCTTCCTTCCTTCCCTTCTTTCTTCCCTTTCCTTCTCTCCTACTCCTACTACATGGAAGGGCTCCTAGTTCTACTAGAAAAGGGGGAATCCTACTCCCGGTGGGAGTAGGACTCCCCTAGGGCGCACCATAGAGAGGGCCGGCCCTCCCCCTCCTCCACTCCTTTATATACGGGGGCAGGGGGCACCCCATGACACACAAGTTGATCTACGGATCGTTCCTTAGCCGTGTGTGGTGCCCCCCTCCACCATATTCCACCTCGGTCATATCGTCGTAGAGTTTAGGCGAAGCCCTGCGCCGGTAGAGCATCATCATCGTCACCACGCCGTCGTGCTGACGGAACTCATCCCCTATACTTTGCTGGATCGGGGTCCGGGGATCGTCATCAAACTGAACATGTGCGGAACTCGGAGGTGCCGTACGTTGGGTACTTGGATTGGTCGGATCGTGAAGACGTACGACTACATCAACCGCGCTGTCATAACGCTTCCGCTTACGGTCTACGAGGGTACGTGGACAACACTCTCCCCTCTCGTTGCTATGCATCACCATGATCTTGCGTGTGCGTAGGAATTTTTTTGAAATTACTACGTTCCCCAATAGAGAGTGACTATGCTTATGATATGAAAAGGCCCAAGCTTGGGGAAGCTATGTTTGATGAGGATGACATATTTGAGAATATATTTGCTGAAATTAATGTTTGTCCCAAGCTTGGGGATGCTACGTTTAATGAAGATGATATTTTTAGTATCCCAAGTTTTGATATGAAAAGTTATTATGATGATAGCATGCCTCTTACCTATGATGATTATATTGATGAAAGTGGGTTTGGAAGAGTGTCAACTTTATTTAGTGATGATTCCACTATCTTGGAAGAGGTTTCAATCGATTATGATGAGAACAAAGTTGCTACTTATGATGATTATTGTGATGAAAATTATGCTATAAAAAGTAGTGATGATTATATTTATAAAACTTGTCATGATTATGATTACCCTTTTTCTGAACATTACTCTTTTAATGTGGAAACAATTTATAGTATTCAAGTCTTTTATGATACTCTCACTATTCCGAATGAGAAGAATTTTGCTTATGTGGAGAGTAGTAAATTTTCTATGCTTGTAGATCATGAAAAGAATGCTTTAGGTGATGGTTATATTGTTAAATTCATTCATGATGCTACTGAGAAAATTATTATGAGGGAGGAACATATGCTTGTAGGAATTGCAATAAAATCAAGTTTCCTCTCTATGTGCTTAAAATCTTGAAGTTATGCTTGTTTTGCCTTCCTATGCTAGTTGATTATTGTTCCCATAATTTGTTTGCTCACAAAATCCCTATGCATAGGAAGTGGGTTAGACTTAAATGTGCTACTCATATGCTTCATGATGCTCTCTTTATGTTTCAATTCTTATCTTTTATGCGAGCATCATTGTCATCATTATGCCTAGCTAGAAAGGCATTAAAGAAAAGCGCTTGTTGGGAGACAACCCAATATTTATCCTTACTGTTTTTGTGTGTTAACATGATTATGATACTGTATTAATCATGTTCTATATCTTTTGTTTCAATAAAGTGCCAAGTAAGACCTTTAGGATAGCTTACGGTGATAGTTGTGTTGATCCTGCTGAAAATCAGAAACTTTTGCACCTAGTAAATTAGTCTTGTTAATTCATAGAAACGTTCTTCTGATCTGATTATTTTTTCTATGGATTGGTACACAAATTGCTTAGGACTTCCTAATTTGGTAGGATTTTTAGAGTTCCATAAGTATACGTTTGATACATATTACTACAGACTGTTCTGTTTCTGACAGATTCTGTTTTCTATGTGTTGTTTGCTTATTTTGATGAATCTATGAGTAGTATCGGAGGGTATGAACCATAGATAAGTTGGAATACAGTAGATGTTACATCAATATGAATTTATAATGAGTTCATTACAATACCTAAGTGGTTGTTTTATTTTCTTATACTAACGGAGCTTACGAGTTTTCTGTTGAGTTTTGTGTTGTGAAGTTTTCATGTTTTGGGTAAAGATTCGATGGACTATGGAATAAGGAGTGGCAAGAACCTAAGATTGGGGATGACCAAGGCACCCCAATGTAATATTCAAGGACAACCAAGATCCTAAGCTTGGGGATGCCCCGGAAGGCATCCCCTCTTTCGTCTTCGTTCATCGGTAACTTTACTTGGAGCTATATTTTTATTCACCACATGATGTGTGTTTTTGCTTGGAGAGTCATGTTATTTTCTTTTGCTTTTCTTGCTGTTATTTAGAATAATGTTTTGCATCTATATTTTCAATAAAAATGTCAAGGATAGCCTTTACCATGCTTATTTTGCTAGTATACATGTTGCTATTTGAAAACAGAAAGTTTACCGCTGTTGCAAAAATTCCTTAGAAAAGTCAGAGAATGGTATAATGTTAAAACTTTTTGCATATTGTATTGAGCTCTGATAAATTTACTACAGTGGGAATTTTCTCTCATAATTTTTGGAGTTAGAGAAGTATTGATACTCTTGCATTCTTTACAGACTGTACTATTTTGGCAGATTGCTGTTATGTTTACATTGTTTGCATATGTTTGTTTGTTTAATGATTCTATTTGAGGATAGGAGTATTAAATATGAAGATGCATTTAGTATGCAATGTTGAATAATAATTTTTGTGATTTGTTACAGTAGAAAATGATAAGGTTTTGCATTGGTTTATACTAACATGTCTCACAAGTTCTTGTTGAGTTTGGTGTGGATGAAGCTTTTGATAAAAAAGAGAAAACATGATATGAGAGGAATTAAGGAGACACAAAAGTTCAAGCTTGGGGATGCCCAAGGAACCCCAAGATAATATATCAAGAAGTCTCAAGCATCGAAGCTTGGGGATGCCCCGTAGGCATCCCACCTTTCTTCTTCAACAATTATCGATTAGTATCGGTTGAGCCCAAGTTTTTGCTTCTTCACATGAGTTGTGCTATCCTTGCAATGCCATTTTGTTTTGCCTTGCTTGCTGTTTGAATACAATACCAAGATCTGAAATTCTTTAATGAGAGAGAGTCTTCACATAGTTACATAATTATTTAGCTACTCATCGATCTTCACTTATATCTTTTTGGGGTAGTTTTTCATTTACTCGTGTGCTTCACTTATATCCTATGAGTAAATGGTTGAATGAGTTGAATGTCATAATTCTGAAATTATATATGTCTCATTTGCTTATCCCATGGGGAGTAATGACTTCACATCTAAGAAGTAGAGGTTGTAAATTTATTGAAGGTTAGCAAGCATTGTATTGGTCATTTGAACAATTCATGAAAGAATATTTACGGAAGAGAGATTTCACATATAAATATACTATCCTAGACATCTTTTATAATTGTGAGCACTCATTAAGTATGACATGCTAAAGAGTTGATGTTGGACAGGGAAGACAACATAATGGTTTATGTTTTCTCACATCTCAGTTAAAGTATATTGTCATGGATCATTCAAACATGTTGAGCTTGCCTTTCCCCCTCTTGCTAGCCAAATTCCTTGCACCAAGTAGAGATACTACTTGTGCTTCCAAATATCCTTAAACCCAGTTTTTGCCATGAGAGTCCACCATACCTACATATGGATTGAGTAAGATCCTTCAAGTAAGTTGTCATTGGTGCAAGCAATAAAAATTACTCTCTAAATATGTATGATCTATTAGTGTGAAGAAAATAAGCTTTATACGATCTTGTTATGGAAGCAATAAAAGCGACGGACTGCATAATAAAGGTCCATGTACAAGTGGCAATATAAAGTGACGTTCTTTTGCATTAAGATTTTGTGCATCCAACCATAAAAGCGCATGACAAACTCTGCTTCCCTCTGCGAAGGGCCTATCTTTTACTTTATGCAAGAGTCAAGGTGATCTTCACCTTTCCCTTTTTCATTTTATCCTTTGGCAAGCACCTCGTGTTGGAAAGATCTTGATATATATATACAATTGGATGTAAGTTAGCATGAACTATTATTGTTGACATCACCCAAAGGCGAATACGTTGGGAGGCAACACTATAAGCCCCTATCTTTCTCAGTGTCCGATTAAAACTCCATAACCATTAGTATTGCGTGAGTGTTAGCAATTGTGGAAGACTATATGATAGTTGAGTATGTGAAGTTTGCTAAATCAAAGCTCTGACATAGACCCTTCTTGAAAATAAGATGAATTGCAATTGTTTGATGACTGAGAACATAGTTTCCTAGTTTTCAAGAAAGTTTATGGTCTATGCTTTAACATGTGAATTGTTTGTTACTTGTTCGTGAGAAGTTTTATGAGATGAACTACTGTTATGACATATAATCATGCTAGAAAAGGTGATTGAAATTATCTTTGATCAAACTTGTGCACCTGCTAGCATTCGCACTCCATAAATTCTTTCTTTTATCATTTACCTACTCGAGGACGAGCAGGAATTAAGCTTGGGGATGCTGATACGTCTCCAACGTATCTATAATTTATGAAGAATTCATGCTTATTTATTATCTGTTTTGAATGATTACGGGCTTTATTATACACTTTTATATTACTTTTGGGACTAACCTATTAATCGGAGGCCCATCCCATATTGCTATTTTATTGCTTGTTTCGGTATTTCGAAGAAAAGGAATATCAAACGGAGTCCAAACGGAATGAAACCTTCGGGAGCGTGATTTTTGGAACGAACATGATCCGGGAGACTTGGAGTACAAGCCAGGGAAGCTTCGAGGAGGCCAGGAGATAGGAGGGCGCGCCCCCTGTCTCGTGGGCCCCTCGTGGCTACCCCGACCGACTTCTTTTGCCTATATATTCCCTTATACCCTAAAACCATCGAATATGAAGATAGATCGGGAGTTCCGCCGCCGCAAGCCTCTGTAGCCACCAAAAACCTCTCAGGAGCCCGTTCCGACACCCTGCCGGAGGGGGAATCCATCACCGGTGGCCATCTTCATCATCCCGGCGCTCTCCATGACGAGGAGGGAGTAGTTCAGCCTTGGGGCTGAGGGTATGTACTAGTAGGTATGTGTTTGATCTCTCTCTCTCTCTCTCGTGTTCTCTCTATGGCACGATCTTGATGTATCGCGAGCTTTGCTATTATAGTTGGATCTTATGATGTTTCTCCCCCTCTACTCTCTTGTGATGAATTGAGTTTTCCTCTTGAAGTTATCTTATCGGATTTAGTCTTTAAGGATTTGAGAACACTTGATGTATGTCTTGCCGTGCTTATCTGTGGTGACAATGGGATATTCATGTGATTCACTTGATGTATGTTTTGGTGATCAACTTGCGGGTTCCGCCCATGAACCTATGCATAGGGGTTGGCACATGTTTTCGTCTTGACTCCCCGGTAGAAACTTTGGGGCACTCTTTGAAGTACTTTGTGTTGGTTGAATTGATGAATCTGAGATTGTGTGATGCATATCGTATAATCATGCCCACGGATACTTGAGGTGACAATGGACACTACAAAAAAAAGACACATCCGTGACATTTTGGGCCGAACGAAAAAAAATTATGTCATACATATGACACTTCTATGAAGATAATTGTGACAAAACCCGGTATCATCATAGATGTGGTGGGATCCTACTTCTATGACAAAAAATCATGACAGAAAATGGGCTTTTCATCCTGGGCGGGCCGGAGACGTAGCTGCATGACATTCTTTGGGCCGTCCATGACGGAAAAAACCGTGGTAGAAGCGAGGGGGAGGAAAATTTCGGGGAGTTGCCGGTTACGGTGGGAGGTCGGGGGCGGAGCAATGCGCGTTTCTCTCGTACGTACGCGAGTGTGTGCGAGGCGTTGGCTCTAACTGAACCCGAGCGAGGCATTGGGCTCTAACTGAACCCGGGCGATTGCACTGCATGCTACGCGTTACTGAACCGAGCGATCGATCGATGGCTGTTAACTGAACCCGATGGAGCGATTCCTTCGCTACTGC